>NW_024429182.1:67893589-67943589 GCF_017639785.1 Mesocricetus auratus | reverse complement strand
AGCCTATGTGGACCATGAAGACCAGCTGATCTCCAGGGCTAGGCTGTCACTTCTGGGTTTGCATTGACCCTAGGTCCCAGAGTCACCAAGATCATGGCCACCTGTAGAGAGAAGCCTTTTCCTTGCCAGCGGCTTTGGTTTTTTCCCCACCAGTCGCCTGGGCTCTTCTGCGTTGTAGTCCCCAAATAACACACAAGCCGCCGTATTAATTATGAAGCTGTTGGCCTTGCTTGTTTCTTACTGGCTTAAGTATCCCACAATTGTTAATCTAAATATTTCTCTTACTGGAGAAAAGTTCCAGACATCTTACTTCTCTGGTGGGCTACATCGTGATTCCCTGTGTTTCTCCTACCCAGAGTCCTCCTGGACTCCTAGTCCCACCTATCTTGCTTCCCTATTGGCCAACAGTGCTTTATTGATATATACACAGGACTTCCCCATCATCTCCTCTTTTCTGTCTAAACAAAAAGAAAGGTCTTAACTTTAACATAGTCAAATTATATATAATAGAACATCTATCAAGCAAGAACACAGTTACAATATTTTGTCCATCAACATTTAAAAAGATTTAAAGAAAATATCACCTATCCCATCCTTGTGAGTCCAAAGTCCTCTATGTAGCTTATCTTTTATCATAACCAAGGAAAACTATAATTATAACTATCTGCCTTCAACTCTATCAAAGACCACAGAAGGATGTACACACCTTTTAATCATTAGCAGAGCCTCTTAAAAGAACCTTGTTGGTTTTTGTTTGTTTGTTTTGCTTATGCTGAATCAGGAAGACTCCCTTAAGCGAGCCATGTGAGTCTCTGCTTCTCGCTAGCAAAACAGAGCCCACCTGAGAAAATGCTTCCACCAAGAACCAGTGCTTTTTTCCATTCTTTTGTTTTTAAAATTTCTTTAAAGCTTTTGTCGTTCTACGTGGAAATTCATTATCCCACTCCCGATCACCAGCCACCATTTCCAAGAACAGACTTGCAGGTAAGGAATCTCAAGATCATCACCAGCTTCTTCCTCATATCAGGCTTTTTAGGGTACAACACTTGGACACAAAATCAAGGTCTAGGCCTCCTCTACTTGAGCATTTTCCAGGACAGGCATAACTGCCCTTACCTGTGGGCAATTCTCAAGACTCGTGACAATGGCTTTTCCTTCAGCCCTGCAAATCACACAGAACAGAGAATTTAAACCAGGCTCTCCCTGCCACAGGATGTCACTGCTTAGTCAGGCAGATACATGTCTGCAACATAGGTCCATAAAATTATTGTTCTTTTTTGAGGAGGGAAGATGTTTCAAGTAACCAGCCAGAGGCAAGGAGACCCCTATACCTGGGTCTATGCAAAAGTGAGACCTAGGGAGTTTTAGTGGAAAAGGGCCCAAGCCACACGCCAACAACATGCAGGATTTCAAGAATAAACTACCCTCCCTAGGTAAATCAAGGCCAGGGAATTTGTCTAAGGTCCTTGTAAAAGGTTCACAGTGTCTAAGCCTGACTACTCCTCAGGTAGACTATCCACTTGCAACTTTGCAGAGGATACCCTACCATGCCCACATCACCAAACTCTCACACCCATCCCCCATTCCCCACCCCTTGCCTTTAGTTTCATTTACACAACTGGCAGGTGGTCACTATTGATTGGCTAATAGATGGGGTCAGACATCCATCTATTGGTTGGTCTGAACCAATCACAAACTCTTGCCTACCATGACCCTTGGGACCTAGAGTTGGTGGGATGTTTCTTTCCCACAAATACACAAAACATGGAGGCATCCAAAATATAGTTAGAGCAAAGACTGGCACAGACGATTGTAGGTCTGTGGAATTAGGGTAGGTGGTAGGCACAAAAATGCAAGCCTCCTTTCTCAGTTAGAGGCGCTATGAAGAAGGGCAAATCTGCCTTCTAGCAAATCCTTGTTGCATATGCTTTGGACATAGGTTTTGTGTTTGACAATAAAGTCATCTCCCAGAGGAGACTACCTGTAGTATTTAATAAGGTGTGGGAGAAATGAGTGGGGGACTTAAGGAAGGGAGAGGGGGGAGTGATTTTCTGCTATGCCTCTGGGGAAGACTTGGAACATCCTTAAGGAGGGATACATGCTGTTCTCTAGAATAGGAGTGGTTCTTATAACTGAAAATTTAAAAATGGACCTAAATGGTGTGGTATAGTTGTATACCGTGTGAAGATATATTGCTGTGATTGGTTTAATAAAGAGCTGAATGGACAATAGCTAGGCAGAAGGTGGGACTTACGGGCAGAGAGAGAGGAAGTAGAAGATGCCATCAAGACTTGAAACAGGTCAGACACACAAAATGGGAGAGAGGTAAAAGCCACATGGTAGAATGTAGATTAATTTAAAAATATGGATTAATTTAAATTATAAGAGTTCGAAGGACAAGCCTAAGCTAAGGCTAAGCTTTCATAATCAATAAGAAGTCACAGTGTCATTGTTTGGGAGTTAGCTGGTGGGACAGAAAAAAACTCATTACACTCAGGAAAGATTGTGAAGTCAGCACATTGCCTACACCACTGAGGATTTCCACCTCCACCTCCCTGGCTCCACTCTTTTTTTTTTGTTTGTTTGTTTGTTTGTTTTTGTTTTTGTTTTTTGATTTTTGTTTTTTGTTTTTTTTTGAGACAGGGTTTCTCTGTAGCTTTGGAGGCTGTCCTGGAACTCACTCTGTAGACTAAGCTGGCCTCGAACTCACAGAGATCCGCCTGCCTCTGCCTCCCGAGTGCTGGGATTAAAGGCGTGCGCCACCAACACCCGGCCCTGGCTCCACTCTTTTGTCCCTCTTCCTCCACTGTCGGCAGGTATGGAGGACTGAGTGGTGTTCTGCCAAGATCACGTGCACTGGAACCTCAGAATGTGAGTGCATTTGAAAATAAAGTACTTGGTTAATGTGAGTTCATACTGGAGGAGGGGGCCCTAAGTCTGGTGACTGGTGTCCATGTTGGAAGATGAATTCATTTTGGAGTCGTGCACCAAAAAACAAGGGATGCTAGAGGCTGCCAATAACACCAAATGGGTTTCCCCATTGGTCCCCTCTGAGGAACCACCCTGCTGCTGACATGCCATCTCAGGTGCCTGGCCTCTTGAGTTGAGAGAATAAACTTCTGCTGTTTATCCCACCCAACTTGTACACATTTATTGTGGGAGTCCTGGGAAAGGACCAAGGACCTCCCTGGAATATGGGCATTGTTTATGTGACAGGACAAATGAGGACAGAGCTTCGTACTAAAGTGTGACTTGTTAAAATGGATGCTTCATGCTCCCCCAGGAAAGCTATCTGGAGGAAGTGTAATCAAAATGAGAGCAAGCAAGCAGCAGGTGTGTCTACCCGTCTTCACACTTGCAGTAGAAGGGAACATCTATTAGGCACCATCTAATAGTCCAGGTCATTTAAATACTTTCACAGTTCACTATTTCCTACCGATTGAAACATTCCCTCCTAGAGGGAGGGGGAGGCTGTAGGACTCTGGAGCACAGGAAACTTCCAAGACTTGTGAGGTACCTCCTTAAGGCTATATAATCCAGAAACAGCTATTGGGGGGAGAGGGGAGACTTTTCAGTGAAGCTGTCTGAACGCTGGGTGTAAAACTCTAATGCTGCTGCTTTGGTCACTTGTCAGGCAAGGTGGAACGTTGGTGATGCAGCTACCAGAATCAGCCATGCTCCTGTAGTTACCCCCTGCCTATACTCCTGGTTAGCCTAGTAAACTCATTGGTTGACCAAGATGGGCTTAGATGGAATAGTTTCTTTTTCTTTAAGAAAAAAAGCTTTGTATATGATATGAGTATGTATGATTGTGGGCACACGCCATAGCACACATGTGGCCATCAGAAGACAATCTTAGATGTTGGCTGTCACTGCCTACCTTGCTCAGAAACAGGGTCCTTGCCTGTTTTGGTGTTTTCCAGGCTCTGCAGGTAGCCTGTGAGCATCAGCAGGTTCTCTGCTTCAGCCTCCCATCCTGCTATAGGAGGGATTGTGGATGGGTGCTATCCATCAGGCTTGATGTGAGTCCTGGGGATCCAAACCCATGTCCTCATACTTCATCAGGGAGCATGTTATCCATTGAGCTGGACTGGAATTAGTTCTTTGGTTTGTGGTCAGTGTACTATTTGAGATCAACAGATGTCTGGTCACATTTTATGAGGAAAAACCATGCTACACGCTAGATGCTCACAGCTGTCCTGTGAAGTCAAAGGTATTGTGCCCATTTTACTGCTCAAGAAGTTGAGGCCCAGACAGCATCAACAATTGTCCAGAAAGCATACAGTGGACAAGATCAGGCACAGGATTCTAGGTTGAGGCCTCCTTCAAAGCAAAGGTCATTTCCAAGAAGTCATCATCCTTACAGAAAAGCATTTATTTCAAATTAGGTAGGAAAAAATATGCTTGGACTGTGGTGGCCTGTTGTAGAATATCAGTTACAGATGTGTTACATCCATCTACGATGTGGAATATTTGTTTTGATGCAAAGATGTGCTGCATTATTTTATGTTCCATTTGTTTAACTCTGTGAAGCTGTGTAACTTTGCCTGCCTAAGACACCTGATTGGTCTAATAAAGAGCTGAATGGCCAATATCAAGGCAGGAGAAAGGATAGATGGGACTGATAGGCAGAGAGAATAAATAAATCTGGGAAGAGAAGATCAAGGAGCAAGAGAAAAAGAAGGAGGATGCCAGGAGCCAGTCTCCCAACTACACAGCCACAGAGAAAGAAGTAGAGAAAGGTATATAGAACAGAGAAAGGTAAAAGCCCAGAGGCAGAAGGTAGTCAGGATAATTTAAGAAACTCTGACTAGAAATAAGCTAAGACCAGGTATCCATAAGTAAGAATAGGACTCTGTGTATTTATTTGGGCCCCCAGAGGGAAAAGACCAAAAAAACAAAAAACAAACAAACAAAAAGCCTACAGTGGTCAGAGTCCCTGTGTGTGAAACTTGAAACAGCCACTTAGGCTGTAGGACAGAGCCCTCTCTGGAAGACCCTCATTTCCTTATAGCTTGTCAGGCTGCCTGGGTACCTACTCCAAGGCAGAAATGTGGCATACTGGCAGATGACTGGGAGGGAGGAGTAGAGAAAGGGTACACTGGAATAGCATCCCTTCTCCCTTGCATTTCTTTTCAGCATGCCATATCCCCCCTCGTGTGTGCTATGATTAGTCTCATTCAACAAAAATTGTAAGACTTGGAGAGCAAAGAGAGTGAGGGCCTGGTCTGGGCTGCACAGCTAAGAATCTGGCACAAGCCCCCTTCTTACAAGGTATCCCACTGCCACTGGGAACTCAATTGACTCCTGTCCACAAAGCCCCTTCTAGAGCAACAAAAGTCTGAAAAGTGAGGAAGCACCAGTCATCAGGAGACTGCTGAGCAGTGGTCATTGACTCTCAAGAGCCAGAAGTAATAGACTGGCCAATCAGAAGGCCTCGTATGTTTGGCCATCGTGTTTAGATCAGAAGTAGCACATGACCCAAGCTGGGCCAATCATGGGACTTAGATTCCTGTTGGCCATGAGGATAAGTAGGCACTGGCTCTTGTCAACCTAGATGAAATGTAGATCTGTGAGTAAGGATCTAGCTAGAGAAGGGGTTGGGGTGGAGATGTTCCTCTTGGGACCAGTTGTGCCTGAAGCCAGATGTGTCTACAGCCTACCTGTTAACTGGGCAGAAAATCCACCACCCTTTTTTTTTAAAGCTAGTTTGGGTTGGGTTTTGTAAAAGATTGCAGCTAACCCAGGCAGTCACAGATATCTTGGGCTTGGTCCAGATAACATCAAGGAATGCTGGGAAATAGTTTCATTAGTGCCTAGGAAATAGATGCTTGTGACTAACCACAAGTTTCTGCTGCCAGAAGACATGGCAAACATCTCATTCCTTCTCTGCCAGTTCTTACCTGGATTCTCCTTCCTAATCAGCATCTGACCCTCAGAGCCGGGTTCAGAATCTGTAGAGGAAAGAGGACCCTTCAGGAAGAGGGTACTTCAGGAAGGAGTGGTCCTTCACAGAAACAGCGGGAGGCAGAGCTTTGCACAGATGACTCTGGGAAAACCTGAGCCCTGAGGCCTGCTCTCTCCAACCTTTCTTACTGGCCTGGGCTTCGCAACAGTTGTTCTGTTGAGGTCCCAGGCAAACATGTCACAGGGGTTTCAACCTGGCCTACTCCAGCCTTTTACCACAGCAATACCTTTGTGTGCCTGAATTTCATTTAAAATTGTTTTTGAAGCAGGATCTCATGCTAAAGCACCATCTGGTCTGGAACTCCAGATCCTCCTGCCTCAATATCCCCAGTGCTGGAATTACATGCATATAACTAACACCTGTTTCCCCTGCAGAGCCCTAAGACAACGGCAGGCTATTGGCAGTACCCATGGTCAGCACAGTCTTGTTGTAGTTCATAGCACTAGGTACTAAACCTGATCCAGGTAACCTGGAACCACCTTCCTGAGCTCCCTAGAGAGGCCCAGTCATGAGGCCTTCCCTGGGGTTTCTTGAGAGTTTGGTCTTTGCTGTGTACAGACCCTGATGTCATGGAACACTACTTTCCACCAGGCCAGGAACTTTTATCAGCCCTCTGTAGCTATCAGGGAAGACCCAGCCCTTTTGCATCCTAGTCCCAGCAAGAGCCCTGGATGCTGGACGCTTGTGGTTTCACTTGGAGCATGGCAGCATCTCTTCTTACATCCTGCTACTGGGTTAAATATCTGTAGTATTAATTATTATAATTTATTAAGTATGGAGAAATCAAATCTTCCTGGGTTCCCCTACCACCCTACTCCCCCACCAAAATGGAGCATCTTATTTTGCTAACTGCTTAAACATAAAACTCCTGCAGAAAAAAAATTGTCCCCACAGCTCATATTTTTCATCATTTGATCATTAAATAGTGATGGATATAAACCTATAAAGATCCTAAACTGGAGCTTTTAACAATCCATGAGCAATACTATCATTTCTTTAATAGAACCTGCTGACCGTGCCTCGCACAGACACCATTTGTCATTTTCTCCACACAATAATCAATAAGTTGGCTCGAAAATAAATAATATAACAGTCACAATATATTATCTTTCAGACTGGCTTTAGACTAACCATAAAATGGGACCAAAACAAGAAAGAAACTTTTACATAAATGTTAAAAAGTTATAAATATCACAACTGGGCCTAATGTCTGAATCAGAACCGAGCCGCAGTGTCTGCCCCTGCTTTACTCTGGGTCCTGCTGAGCAGGTCCTAGCTCTGTCCCCAGCTGCTTTGTGTAAGTGCCCATGCTGAGCCAGGCAATGGGATTGTAGTCAGCACTTTGCATGCGGCCCCCCCCCGCCCCCAACAGTTCTGATACAGAACAGAGTACCCTGGGATAGACAGTCGGTTTAACTTCAAACCAAAGCGGCCTGACTGTGCGCACCCGGTGCCAGTGCACGGGAGCAATTTCTGCTGTTCCCCAAGAGGCTGGCCAGAGACCAGTTTCAGCTTCAGGGACCTGTGCCCTAGGGGAAAGAAACGCTACAAACCTTGGTGGATGAGGCTAAAGACTGTGTTATGGAAGCAGCAGTGTAGTGACATATTGACCCTGATTGGTGGTGACCTTGTATCCTTCCAGGGTTAGATGGCTAGATGACACTTAGCAGTCACGCAGCAGCTCCGTCTTGAGTCTGTTGGTCATTTCATGTTAGTCTCCCAACCCTCTGGAGAACCAATCTACCTGCCCAGGTCTCTGGTTTGTTTGCTCATTTATTCATCCAGCAAAGTCACCGAGAACCTATGCAAGAGGCTGGCACCATTCTAGTTACTCTGGTTACAGAAGAGGAGTAAACAGATAATCCCCACCCCTCACTGGGCCAAGCTGTATACAAGCTGTATAACTCTGCAATCTGTCTGGTCAGTGCAATGAATATTTAAGGCAGGGTAAAAAGATAAGTTCAAGTGTGTGCCTTTCACCCAAAGTCTTGCTTATTCTTGGATGCCAGGCCTTTATTTCTAGTCACCTTTCCAGGGTTAGCAAGGTGGCTCAGCCAGTAAAGGTGTTTGCCACATAAGCCTGACAACCTGGGTTCAATCCCAGGATCCTCTGTAAAGGTGAAAGAAAAGAGCTTTACAAGGTTGTCCTTTGGGATGGGCAGTGATGGCGCATGCCTTTAATCCCAGCATTTGGGAAGCAGAAGCAAATGGATCTCTGTGAGGTCCAGGCCATCCCGGTTTTCAGAGAGAGAGAGTTCCAAAACAGCCAAGGCTACATAGGGAAACCCTGTCTTGAAAAACCAAAATAAATAAATAAATAAATTGAAAAAAGTTATCCTCTGACCTCTATAACAGCATCTTGGTATGCACACATACACACACACACACACACACACACACACACACACACACACACACATATATATATACACATACAAGCATACATACATACAATATGTATGCTCACAATAATAGTAAATAAAAATACTTTTAAATGATCTGTCCAAGCTGGGTATTCTAACATACACCTTTAATCCCAGCATTCAGGAGGCAGAGTCAGGTTGATCTTCATGAGTTCGATCCTAGACTGGTCTACATAACAAGTTCCAGAACAGTCAGAGCTACATAGTGAGATACTGTCGATAGATAGATAGATTGATAGATAGATAGATAGATAGATAGATAGATAGACAGACATATAAGCAGACAAACAGACAGATAAAGTGACATAGGGCTAGAGATGGCTCATAAATGAAAAGCACTGGTTGCTTTTCCAGAGGACCTAGGTTCAACTCCCAGTATCCACATGGTAGTTATAACCTTCTGTAACTCCAGTTTCAGGGAACCCAATGCACTCTTCTAGTGTCCAGTGGCATCAGACACATGAGTGGTATACAGACATACATGCAAGCAAGATACCCGTACACATAAAATAATAATAAATATTATAATTGTTATTATTGTTAAGGCAATAAAGTAACAGTAGATAAAAGTGACCAAGTCAACTTCAGAAATTTCTTATGTTCCCCAGATTCTCAGGTAATCATTCCCCAAGGGGTCCTGACATCATTATATTCTGTCTGAGCCAGAATTCCAGGTACTGGTCTATGGGCGACCCTTCCTTCACTGTGTGCAGGAAGCACTGTGCCTGCCGCATAGCTGGAAGCCTGAAGCTCAGAAATAGTGTGACACTGGAAAGCAAGTTGACTAATTAATTCCAGTTTGCCTGCAACTCTCTTAGTACATCCAGGTGAACTGGGATGGCTGGTCAACCTTTCGGGGGAGTGGCAGTTAAGACCTCAAAACTCACTGGTCTGTTGTAGGATAATCTTTTTGTACACTGTGAAGATGTGTCTCTGCCAAGGTACCTTCTGATAGGTTTAATAAAGAGCTAAACAGCCAATAGCTAGACGGGAGAAGAAAGATGGGACTTCTGGGAAGAGATAGGAACTCTGGGAAGAGGAGAGGCAGGATTTGTCAGTCAGACACAGAGGAAGTGGGGTGCGCAGTACTGGGGAGAGGTAACCAGTCACGTGGCAGAACATAGATTAATGTGAACGGGTTAAGTTGTAAGAGCTAGTTGGGAACAAGCCTAAGCTAAGACCAAGCTTTCAAAATTAATAAAAGTCTCTGTGTTGGGGCTGGAGAGATGGTCAGTGGTTGAGAGCACTGGTTGTTCTTTTAGAAGACCCGAGTTCAATTCCCAGTACCCATATGGCAGTGCACAACTGCCTGTAACTCCAGTTCCAGGGGACCTGTTACCTTCACACCAATGCACACAAGATAAAGTTAAACAAATTATTTCTTTAAGTCTCTGTGCCATTATTCGGGAGTTGGTGATCTAAAGAAAGTCCGACTACACTGGCCTAGCACTTTGCATGCCTACTTTGGGACATGTTCTCTTTAAAGCTGGTACACACTCTTGTAACAGCAGTGAGCACTTAGATCTCAAGCAAACAGGCCCCATAATGATGAACCTACATGGCGTTGACTCATCTACACAGTTTGGAGTCAAACAGACTGCCCTAGCTCCATTTTTGTTGCTGTGATAAAACACCCATGACAAAAAGCAACTTAGTAGAAAAGAAAGAGTTCATTTTAGTTCACAATTTCAGACTACAGTAGGTCATGGCAGGGAAGTCAAAGCAGGAATTCAAAGCAGTTAGTCACATCACAGTCAAAAATGACAATGGCAGTACTGGATTCAAGAGCAGAGAGGATGAATGCATGTGCTTAGTTCTCAGCTCATTCTCTGCACGTATGTGGTCCAGGATGCCCTGCCTAGGGAATGGTGCCACCTGCTGTGGACTGGGTCTTCCCACATCAATTAATGCATAGTCAAGACAGCCTATACACACAGACATAGACACCAACCTGATACAGACAATCCCTTATTGAGACTCTCTTCCCAGGTAATTCTAAGTTGTAGCATGTTGACAATTCAAACTAAGCATCACACTGATTTAAAGTTAAGCCCGAGCCCTCTCACTCAAAAATCCAGGTTACTCTAGCCAAATTTTGTAGCCTCTAGGAGCCTCAGTTTCTTCATCTGAAAATGAAGAATGCATATTTCAGAAGACTTTATAGAAGGACTTGATTCTGGGAGTCAGATGGAGCCTACAGCAGAAATGCAAGAAACGGTGGGTTACTGATACCTACAGGGTTTCCTCCCAGGAATAAGGGAAGGACTGCTGTTTCTAGGGCAGGTGTAGAAGTAGAATCCAGCAGTGACATTTGTCATGAATCAGCTCACTGCATGGAGCCTAAAATACTCTCTGTGGGTAGCTTCCTGGTGACTGATATTAAAAATGACTGATTTAAAAGAAAGTGCTTCACCCTGCTACAAACTAAGAGGGTAGGTCTGGAGTATTCTCAGGCTTAAATGCTGACAGTATTTCATCTTTGGGTAGTCATAAAGTTAAAGGTTAATAGGCTGTACAAATGACAGAGTTTAAAGGGAAGACGGGGAGGGCATGAGGGATGCTCAGGCAGCCGCAGGCATGTTGGAGACAGGTGGCAGCTCATCTAAATACAGAGGCAGTCACACTGAGTGTCTTCTCATTCCTTCCCCACACTGGAAGCTCCTCATTCCAAGAGCTCCTTTCCTGGAAGCAGAACTCTCTCTTGATAGGAGCTTTTCGAGACACTGAGGCTGTAGCAAGGCTGGGACACCATTGCTTGACTCAGTCCTGAGAAAGAGGCCTATGAAATGAGGCAGCAAAGGCTCTCTGTGGCCACAGAAGGCAGAAGGGTCCAGATGGCATGTGGTAAACCCTGTTTTCATGAGCCCACACTGTGATCAGAGCGGTGATGCTCAAATCTGATAGTACTTCAGAACACCTGGGCAGCTGGTTATTCAAATGTACATTCATGGGCTTAACCCATAGATGGACATGGAACTCAAGGGTCCATATTTTAACTATCTCTAAAAGTGACTCTGTGGTCACTCTTGATCCATGGGCATACTTGGATACTGGGTCAGTAAGTACATGTGCTATCGGAGTATAGTTGTAGGTCCAGGTCCCAAGACCTTAGGTGATGACTGTTTTGGGGGTGTTCTCAAACCCCAATCTTCACCCAAATTATCTAGGTGCTTATAGAAACTAAACTCTCCTGCTTTTATCCATGTTCAGAATCTTAAAGACACTGAGTGTCCAGGGATGGGACCAGTCTCCATTCTCCAGTTTCCAGTAGGGAAGTAGAGGTGACATCTAGGAACAACCTACTCAAAGTCAGCCACAAACCAACAAAGTCGGTACTTGGGTTACTGGTCCAGGCTGCTGCCCTCACTTGACTCACAAGTGCAAGCATCTGTGGATTCTGAGTCTTCCCTCTACATCTGTGGGGCCAGCCCTTTCTCGAGCTCTGTCCTGAGTTTAAAAAATGTGTGTGAAAGTGCCCCCGCTGCAGGTGCTCATGTAACTGCATAAAATTCAATTTATCACACTCCAGAGTTTTCAACAAAATGGGGACTAAGCTTCCTACAAACCTGTGGCCTGGGGAGAGAAAAGGACAGTTTCCTTAAAAATCAGCCATGCCTGCTCCCTGCCAGAAGAGACTCGTAGCTGAGTTTCTTCAACTCCACCAAATAAACCTTCTGTTGGTAAGGAACATGCACAAAGCACATGGATTGTCCTAGCTCCTCGGCTCCTCTAAAAACATCATCAGGTGGCTCTGTGAGGGGACTGTGGGGACTGGTGAGATGGCTCAGTGGGTAATGGCGGCTGCCACCAAGCCTGATGATCTGAGTGGAATCTGCAGGACCCACCTGGTGAAAGGACAGGACCAAGTCACACAATCCTCCTCTGGTCTTCACAAACACATGCATGCCCACACATAAATAACAAATGAATGAATGAACACATAATTGTAACTTAAAATACAGCCTCAAGCACACACACACACACACACACAAAATAAATAGATAAATATAAACAAATAAACAAACAAAACCCAGAAACTAAATGGGAGTGGTGACCCGAGCCTCAATGCAGCACTCAGGAGGACTTCAAGTGCAAGGCCAGCCTGAACCCCCATTTCAAAAGGAGGAGTGGTCAGAGGAGAGGGGGAAAGAGGGGGGATGAAAAAGAGGAGCAGGCAAAGGGAAAAAAATGAAAGTGAGGCCAAAAATGGCTTGTCCATGGTCAGTGTGATGGCGACATTTGGTTGTCACCTTGACATACCTGGGAAGAGCGAACTTCAGTTGAAGAACTTCCACCAGGTTAGCCTGTGGTCATGTCTGTGAGGCATTTGCTTGATTGCTAGTCAATGTAGGAGGGCTCAGACCACTGTGAGCAGTGCCATCCTTAGGCAGATGGGTCTGTGCTACATAAGAAAGGTAGCTGAAGCCGGGCGGTGGTGGCGCACGCCTTTAATCCCAGCACTCGGGAGGCAGAGGCAGGCGGATCTCTGTGAATTCGAGGCCGGGCTGGACCGATAGCCTCCGAAACAACACAGAGAAACCCTGTCTCATAAAAACCCAAAAAAAGAAAAAAAAAGAAAAAAGAAAGGTAGCTGAATAACCCCCGACTTAGAAGGACTTTACAGATATGAGTAAGTCCTGAGTGGGGAGGTAGAGTATTGTCCTCAGGGTTACATTGTAGAATCGAATCTTTGTTTAACTAAGTAAAGACATATTATATTTGTTTGTGTTGCAGAATAATTGTTTAGCTGTCTAAGGGTGTGTTGCTTTTGTTTTTTAAAAGATTTTATTTATTTATTATGAATACAACATCCTGCCTCTATGTATGTCTACAAGCCAGGAGAGGGCACCAGATCTCATTACGGATGGTTGTAAGCCACCATGTGGTTGCTGGGAATTGAACTCAGGACCTCTGGAAGAGCAGTCAGTGTTCTTAACCTCTGAGCCATCTCTCCAGCCCCATGTTGCTTTTGTTTATGCTACATTTGTTTAATTATGTTAAGATGTGTTGCTGTTTCACCTTGCCTGCCTAAGGCACCTGATTGGTCTAATAAAAAGCTGAATGGCCAATAGCTAGGCAGAGGAGGTCTGGCTGGAAGAGAGAAAAAGGGGCCAGCCATCTGGGGGCCAAGCCTTGCAGCCATGAAGGAAGCAAAAGCAGATGAGGTAAGCAAGCCTCTGGGCAGCACATAGATTAGTAGAAATGGGTTCATTTAAGTTAAAAGCTAGCTGGAAACAGGCATGAGTGTCCTTGATTAGCTGTGGGAAGCACTAGTACCTTCACACTGACTCTGAAGATGAGGAAGGACCACAAGGCAAGATCCACAGCATCTTCTAGGGGCTGGGAGAAAACAGGAAATAGATGCTTTTCTAGAACCTCCAGACAGAATTCAGTCCCATCAGCCCCTTGGGTTATCCTCTGATGTAGCTACAGTGATGAAGTCTCCCAGTCTTGGCAGATACCCCCACCTCCTTTCCTCAGCCTCCTTCCTTCTCTCTGCTCCACAGGCCCAGACACTACTCTGCCTCTAAGTCATTATACTTAGACGAACCTAAACCCCATATAGAAACATTGGCTCTTTCCTCCTTTCCAGGGTTGACCTGAGCCAGAACCTGGCAGTGCCAGCATCCTGGAGGACTACCCTCTGTCCCATCTCTGGATGAGTTGACACATGCCCCTCCCCAGAGCACTTGCTGGGCCTGGAACCCTTGGCTGAGCCTGGCCTCCCAGCCACAGCCTCTTGCCCCGGGCTTCATGAGTGTCCCAGAAACGAACCGTCTCTCCATCAATCTTGCCAAGGCTCCATGAATTTTAAATAACAGCGTCTCTGCTCTTTCTCCCTCACTCCCTGGGTGCGTCAGACTGCAGCTTTTACAAGATCATATTTCTTCACATTTTCATACAATTATTTTAAATGGACAAGATAATGTTGAAATTCTTATTTAAAATGTATGCAGGTGGAGAATGAACCTTCCTGCTTTTTATATTTAACAGCAGACGGAGCAATAGAAGGGAATTTTAACAACAGGACTGAAGTGGAAATGTCTTGTTCGGTCATGATGGACTACAGTTTTAAGCAGCTGGTTTTCTTTGATGAATAAATAATTACTCCCAAAATAGACAGTTTGGCCATTATTAATCTCATTTTAGACTGTGCACATTTTATTGATTCTTAAGTACAAGAATTCTGCAATTTTCACCGAAGGGTGACTTTCTTAATTAAAATGTAAGTCAGCGGAAAAGAATTCTCAGCAGGCATGCCACAGCCAAGCGGGCTATAGGCCTGATTTCTTCCAGAATGAATCCCTTCCTGCCTAATGACCCCAGAGATACTTCATCCAGCAAGCCTGGTTCCAGAGAAGCCACTGAGGCCTGCAGGCAGGCAAATGGTACCATCAGGGGTCTTGGTTGACCACCACCCTACTGTCTGGTGTTTTCCTATGAAACCTCAGAAAACAGAATCATTTGTCCTTACAGTCCAAGTATAAAATGTGTGCCCACCCATCCCCCCAAAGGCATATGTATTAAATGACTGGTCTCCAGATAATGGTGACATTTTGAAAGGTTCTGGAAATGTTAAGAAGTAGGGCCTACTCACCCTTCCCGGGGGAGCAGAGGGGGATGCAGTGGGAGATTGAGGGATTGGTGGGGGCAGGGGAGGAGGGGAGGGAGCTGGGATTGACATGTGAAGCAAGCTTGTTTCTAATTTAAATTTTGAAAAAAGGAAAAAAAAAGAAGTAGGGCCTAATTGGAGGAAGTAGATCACCGGGCACATGGTTTGAAGGTCTTCAGAGTCTCTCTCTCCCTCTCCCCCTCCCTCTCCTCTCTCTTTCTCTCTGCTTTCTGTTCACAATGATGTGAAGAGTCACTGCCTTGCTGTTCTGCCCTAGCACACAAAGCCAGACAACCATGGGCTGAACATTCTGAAACCATTAGCTAAAATGAAACCCTTGCCTCAAATATTGTGGTCATAGAAACTAATCCACTTGCCCCCTTACTCTCCCCAAACCAACTACTCCTATGTAGTTCTTACATGAATGTTGGGACAACTACATTTTGTTTTATTTATTTAATCAAGGAAGAACTTCATTGCTAAGGATCAAATCTAGGGTACATGCTTTATTACTGAGTTCTAAACCCAGTCCATGTTTGTGTCTTGTTTGGTGGAGATGAGAGATCTCTAAGTGGCACACATGAGCCCAGACTACCCTGGAGCTCTCAGTCTTTCTGTCACAGCTTACTGAGTGTTTGGGTTATAGGTATGCACCATGGCACCAGTCACATTTTATTTTTCCAGTGCTTACTAGGGTCTTATAAATTTGGACAGATTATAAAGAGGAAAATCCAATGATGTCATCGTACAGACACACATTGAGCTTATTTGGGGGAGGGGGGGTTGATACAGGGTTTCTCTGTAGCTTTGGAGGCTGTCCTGGAACTAGCCCTTGTAGACCAGTCTGGTCTCAAACTCACAGAGATCCTCCTGCCTCGGCCGCCCAAGTGCTGGGATTAAAGGTGTGTGCCATCACTGCCAGCTTCACATTGAGCTCATTAAAACTGAACCAGAAGGTAGACTCAAGAAGTTCAAGGGAAAGGGCTGCTATTTACAGAGCATTCACCATGGGCCTAGGTATTCAAGCACTGCTCAGAATAGAGCTGGGGACACAGCTCAGTTGGTAAAGTGCTTGCCTTGTTTGCATGAAGCCCCGGACTGGATCCCTGGCACACATATAAGCCAGGCATGGTGGCTCACCTTGTAGTCCCAACACTTGAGGGGTGGAGGCACGTAAATTCAACAACTGTATATAAGCCTGGCCAGTGAGATGGCTTAGTGGGTAAACACACCTGCCACCAAGCCTGAGCTTGATTCCCAAAATCCACATGGTAGAAGGAGGGAACTGGCTCCTCAAAGGTATTCTCTGGCTACCACATGCATTGGTACATGCCCCCCACATATACCACACACACAGAGGCAGATGCAGCTCTGTGAGTTCAAGGTCAGCCTGGTCTAAGTAGTAAGATCCTGCCTCAATAAAACAAAATAAAAAGGCAAAAGCCACTCATTCCCATGGGGTATCAGGCCAACAGTTTTTCTTGATTTCAGCCAGAAAGCATGCTTGCAAGTATACTGAACTCTGGACACACTGTCAGGGATAAATGCCACAGGGAGGGTTTCTCATGAGTAAGATGGTGGGCTTGTTTGAAATCTCTCTGCCACCCTTTGCTCCCCTGGGTACAGCTCTTGCTTGCTTTATGGGCTGTGCTTCTTTGGGTGTATTCACAAAGGAAACAGTCTCCTTGAGATCATATGGGAGCCTCCAGATCCAAAGTGTACTTTTTTCTCTTTAACATAATTTCTTCATTGAATCTTTTGGAATTTCACATCATGCACCTCAATTCCGCTCACCTCCCAGTGCCTCTATATCCCCCATCCCCACAGCAGCCCCCACCCTGCTGCACCTCTCCTCAAGCAAAAATTTAAAAAATCAAAACAAGCAAACAAACAAAGAGAAAAACAACACAGCATCAAAAACCCTCCTCCATCTTTCCTGCTTTTCCAATACCTCTTCCTTCATCCTGGTGGCATTGGGAGTATACCCTTTTATCCAATCAGCTTTACTTGCAAATGGTCATCGAAATGAGATCTGGCTCAAGGCCTCTGGTTTCCGGTACATCCTCATCTCTGGATCCTCACTGAAACTCCTCTTGGAGCCCCAGTTGTCATTCCACAGGACCAGTCCCTTCACAAGCTCCTTCAGGTCCTAGATGGGGTAGATGTCAGGGTGGGTCAACCCCAGGCCCAGTTTTGGTCCTTGGTGGTAGTTCTAGCTAGTCAATGCAGACCACTGGTGTTGCTCCCCTCAGGGAGGGGCAAAGTCATCTCCCCTATCCCCATGCTATCAGGATCAGAGTTTCCCTGCCTGTGGTGGGGGCTGGGGCCAGCTCTCCCAAATGAGTGCATGCGTGCGTGCGTGCTGCGTGTGCGTGCGTGCGTGCGTGCGTGCGTGCGTGCGTGCGTGCGTGTGTGTGTGTGTGTGTGTGTGTGTGTGTGTGTGTGTAGGGGGAAGGGGAGGACAGCTCTCTTGCTGCATTGTCCATTGAGGGACAGGACCAGCTATCCTAGGGCCAGCAAGAACAGGACCAGCTCAGTGTGACCCTCTGATTCCATCATGAATGGTTCCCATGGCCCCATAAGACAACAGACAACATGGGCCACAGACATCAACACAGACTCCAGTTGCAGCAGGACCGTGGACCCAAACATGGCCCTCAGCAGCAGACAACACCATGGTCTCAGGTAGTAGTAACACAGGCCACTCAGGCCTGTATGGCACCAGCTGCAGCATGGCCCCCCAGACTCCAACCAGACCACAGATTTTTGCACAGGATCCAGGCCTCTGCACAGCCCCTGGTGGCAACATGGGCCACAGACTTGAACACAGACCCTGGCTGCAATAGGACTATGGACCCAGACATGGTCCTAGGCAGCAGCCCAGGTCCTGATGTCACCACGGCTCCAGATGATGGTATAGACCACCCAAATTGGCATTGCCCCAGTGGCAGCATGGCTCTTGGACATCAACAGAGCCTCAGGTGGCAGTCCAGAACCCAGGAATCTGAATGGTCCTCATGCCAACAGGAGCCATGGACATCAACACAGACCCTGACTACAGTAGGTCCACAGACCCAGACATGGCCCCAACTGCAGCGTGGACTAGACATCACCATGACACCAGATGCAACTTTGGTCTATATGGTTCTGGATGCAGCATAGCCCTTGGGCACCAACATGGTCCCAGGTGATTGATCTAACCCTAGGCAACCACACAGCCCTTGGTTGCAACAGGAGCCACAGATATCAACTCAGACCCTGGCTGCTGGGGGGCTACAGACCCAGACATGGCCCTCAGCACCACCTTGGGCCTCGACAACACCATGGTCCTGGATGGCAGCACAGGTCACCTAAATCAACATGGTTCTGGCTGTAGCACGGCTTTTGGCCACCAGTGACAGCCCAGACAGCAGACATCCTTGTGGCCTTTAGTCAAAGAGCACTTTTTTGTTGTCTTTTGTTTTTCAGACAGGGTTTCTCTGTGCACCTGTCTCTGCTTCCTGAGTGCTGGAATCAAAGGCATGTGCCACGACTGCCCAGCCAAAGTACACTTTTTGAAAAGCATATATTGTTTGCAATGGCAAAGAAACCTCCCCTAGCAGCTCCGGAGAAGATGTGGGGCTGTCAGTCACTGTGGTCATTGAGGAGGCTCCAGCAGAGCACTGGATTGGGGTTTGGCTTGTAAACCAGTGAGCATCTTAGGGTTAGAAGTGAATATTGCACAATGTAAAAATTACTCTGGTAAATTCTTTGACTTAGCCCCAAGCAGAGTGTCCTCAACACATGTATTTGTTGGTCATGTCACCTCCTTATTAGCCCAGCTTAGGTTTCTGGGCTTTCCTCCTGCTAGGGCAGGACTCCATCATGGAAAGCTGGCTGGCACATAGGTGTTATGGAATTTTTCATTGTTGTTTTCGAGACAGGGTTTCTCAGTGTAGCTTTGTAGACCAGACTAGCTTTGAACTCACAGAGATCCTCCTGCCTCTGCCTCCCAAGTGCTGGGATTAAAGGCATGTGCCACCACTGCCTGGCAGAATGGAATATTATTTTAAAGGGGCAAAGATGTATTGTATTAGTTTATGTTGCAGATTATTTTTCAACTGTGAAAAGATGTGTTACTTTTGTTTATGCTACATCTGTTTAATTATATAAAGATGTTGCTTCTATTTTACCTTGTCTGCCTAAGGCACCTGATTGGTCTAAAAAAAGAGCTGAAGAGTCAATAGCTAGGTAGGAAAGGGATAGGCAGGGCTGCCAGGTAAGAGAATAAATAGGAGGAGGAACAAGAGAAGAGAGGAGAGAACGATGCCGAGGACTAGAAACCAGGCAACTGCAGCCAGCCAGCCAGCCAGAGACAGCAGGAAAATAAGATATACAGAAAGAAGGTAGAAAGCCCCAAGGCAAAGTGTAGATAAAGAGAAACCGGTTGATTTCAGTTAAAAGAGCTAGCCAGGTCGAGCATTCATAACTAACAATAAGTCTCTGTTTCATGATTTGAGAGCTGATTGGTGGCCCTAAAAGAAAAAGGCTGGTACACGTAGGAGCAAAGTGTAATGAAGAAGACACAACTTAACCCTACAGTTGACCCTAAACTTCGATCCTAAACCACGGAACCTCCCCTCTCAGAGTACCTGCTTGGGCAGTTTACACCCCTCCCCCCATCTTGTAGGGAATGCACTTTGGTTGGACATGAACATATGTAATTCCTTTTTGATGGAAAAAGACAATCTTATAGGTCGGTCAAAGGGCCAGCTAGGCCTCTGCATGGTCATTTACAAATAGTGAGGCAACTTAAAAAAAATTCTAGTAGTGTTGCTGGGCAGTTGTGGCACGTCTTTAATCCCAGCACTTGGGAGGCAGAGGCAGGCAGATCTCTGTGAGTTTGAGACCAGCCTCGTCTACTCTAACACGAGTTCTAATAGGTCTTAGTATTAAAAACCAGGAGTCAGATACAGAGGAAATGCTGAGAGATCAGAGAAGGAGCAAGCCAAAGCCACCTTTGCCTCACCAGCTTCCCAGCGGAAGAGACCGAGTTCCTGTTTCCTCCTGCCTGTATTCCTTTCTCCGCCCAGTCATCTCACTTCCTGTC
This sequence comes from Mesocricetus auratus, assembly GCF_017639785.1. Taxonomy (NCBI): domain Eukaryota; kingdom Metazoa; phylum Chordata; class Mammalia; order Rodentia; family Cricetidae; genus Mesocricetus; species Mesocricetus auratus. The sequence continues at coordinate 67,923,496 of NW_024429182.1, read as the reverse complement.
TGTCTGTACAGATCTCCAGATCTCTATGGCTAGCTAGTGGCAAGCTCCACCCTCTGATTTTCAAACTCGCTTGATTTGTACAAACAAAATATCATCACAGCCTACAGAGTTCCAGGACAGGCTCCAAAGCTACACAGAGAAACCCTGTCTCTAAAAGCAAACAAAACAAAACAAAATTCTAGTAGTGGGGGCTGGAGAGTGCGCTCAGTAGTTACGAGCGCTCGTTGCTTTTGCAAGCGACTCGGGTTCAGTTCCCAACAGCTTTCATGGATGCTCAGAACCACTCATAACTCCAGCTCTAGGGATACAGCCCTCTTCTGGCCTCTCCGGACACCAGGCATTTAAGTGCTGTACTCAAACACAATGTGAGACTTGGATGAGAAATGCCTCCCATCCTCTCAGGCATTTGAATGCTTGGTCCCTGGCTGATGGTTCCGTTAGAGGAGGCTTAGGAGGTGTGACCTTGTTGGAGAAAAGTATGTCACCAGAAGCAGGCCTTGAAAGCTTAGAGATTCCTGTCATCTCTAGTTCGCCCTCTCTGCTTTGTGCTTCTGCATCAGGAGATGAACCCTCAGCTTCCGTGCCTGCTACCTGCCACCTCTCCTCCAAACAGCATGTGCTCTAACCCTCTGGAACTGTAAGCCTAAATTAGGTCCTGCAAGTCGCATTGGTCGCGGTGTTTTTAACACAGCAACAGAAGAGTAACTAATGCACACATAAAATAAAATGATCTAAAAAATGTTTTTAATTCTACTGGGTCCCCAGATCCACCCTTAGTAATGGTGACAGTTAACAATGCGTACCTTTACCAATGCCAAATGTGTTTCACTTAACTAACTCGCTATTCTGGAAGCCAATATGAAAACAGAACACACATTCGGAATTTAGTTTGAACCCACCTAGAAAAGAGTTCTGCTCAGTTCTGTCTGCAACCATTTCTACTTAAGGTGCTGTCAGTGATGCCTGAGATTTACAATTAATTCTGATACAGTTTCAGTGGAATTGGCATGGTTATGGCTGTTTTTCCTTGATAGAGAATCAGACTTGTGGCTTCAGTGATGCTTGCCTTTTATCACCCATCCCTGTCTGTAAAATACCTGGTTTATGTGCCAAGAAAAGTATAAACACCTGGCATGGTATTGGTTTTTCAGTAACTTGGTTTCAGCCAGGGGTAGGGGTGGTGGGGGAATCCCATCTTGACACTGTTTATGAAACAATTAATATTGTCAGCTGTCTTCCCACCTGCTGAGTTACACAGGACCATTGAGACTGCGGTGACTCTAAGAAGTGTCAACAATTCTAATATGAACTGTTGAAGCAGATCCATTTGAAAACGCACACTGCTGCAACTTATAAAATGTGATGATAGACATTTCTTCTACCGTAGGGTACAAAAGACGCCTTATTCTCTAATCAAATCCCCTCATCATAAAGCTAACATCAAGATAACAAGCAACTACAATGTTCCGTGCCAAACATCTCTGAAAATCATACCCTACTTATTCCTAACAATGACAGGTCCAGTGTCCCTTATCCAAAATGGGTGGGATCAGAAGTGTTCAAGAGTTCAGAAATATTTTTTAAAACTTTAGAGTATTGGCATAAGCATAACAAGACATTCTAAAGTTGGGATGCAAATATGAACCCCAAATCTGTTTATGGTTCATGTATTCTTTGTATACATACACATGAACATAAACACACAAAAAAAACCTGAAGGTAATCTGTATATGATTGTGTACTTGTACACATTTTTCTCCTATTTTAAATTTAAATTAGAAAACATGTCAATCCCAGTTCCCTCTCCTTCCCCTCCTCCCCTGCCCCCCACCAACCTCCTATCCCATCCCCTTTCTGCTCCCCAGGGAGGGTAAGGTTTTCCATGGGGGATCTTCAAAGTCTGTCACAACATTTGCAGCAGGACCTAGGCCCTCCCTCATGTGTCTAGGCTGAGAGAGTATCCCTCTGTGTGGAATGGGCTACCAAAGTCCATTTGTATACTAGAGATAAATACTGATCCACTACCAGAGGCCCTATAGATTGCCCAGGCCTCCTAACTGACACCCACATTCAGGAGGTCTGGATCAGTCCTATGCTGGTTTCCCAGCCATCAGCCTTGGATCCATGAGCTCCCCCTTGTTCAGGTCAGCTGTTTCTGTGGATTTCTCCAGCCTAATCTTGACCCCTTTGCCCATCACTGCTCTCTCTTGGCAACTGGATTCCAGAATTCAACTCAGTGTTTAGCTGTGGGTGTCTGCTTCTGCTTCCATCAGCTACTGGATGAAGGTTCTAGGATGGCATATAAGGTAGTCCTCAATCTCATTATCAGGCATTTAAGGTAGCCTCTCCACTATTGCTTAGATGGTTAGTTGGGGTCATCCTTGTAGATCTCTGGACATTTCCCTAGTGCCAGATTTCTCTTTAAACCTATAATGGTTCCCTCTATTAAGGTATCTCCTTTCTTGCTCTCCTCTATTCTTCCCTGGACTCAATCTTCCTGCTCCCTCATGTACTTCTCTCCCCTCCTCTTTTCCCCTTCTCTTTCTCCTAACTCCCTCTCCCCTCCTCCCATGCTTCCAATTAGCTCAGGAGATCTGGTCCCTTTCCCCTTCTCTGGGGCTGCATGCATGTCCCTCTTAGGGTCCTCCTTGTTTCCTAGCTTCTCTGGCAGTGTGGACTTGTAATCCTTTGTTCTAGGTCTAAAATCCATATGTGAGTGAGTACATACCATAGTTGTATACATTTTTAGTGCACTGTAACATGGGATCAGGTATGTAATTTCCACCACTCAATGATTTTGGACTTCTGAATTAGGATCGTTCACCAGCCCTGCATTGTCCTTGTTGCAGTTGAAGGAGCTGAATCTGGCTGCTAGCAGGTGGCCTGGGAGCTTAGACCACACCTCACTTTAAAAAAAAGTATGTGTGGGTATATGTATACCTATAAATTTTAAACTAGATTTTGAAAAATGGTTGTTTTAAAAAGAACAAAATACTTGCAAAAGCTGTTTGGTGGTTACCACTTACTTCTATGTTGCTGTGGCAGAACATTTGCAGTTTTCATGGTGAAGGGCAGCAGGTCAAGAAGCAGACTGGCAGGCAGGAAATGGACAGGAGGAATAGGACCCCAAAGGCCTGTCCCAACACCCCAGCTCCTCCAGTTAGGCTCAACCTTCCTAAGTCTCCAGTGCCTCCTAAGATAACACCATTGACTGGGGACCAAGTGTCCAAAACACGAACCTGTGGGAAATCTTTCCCATTCATATAAAATTTAAGTAGAACCCTATGTTGTGGCTCAGCAACTTTGTTCCTATGTATTTGCTCAGGAAAAAATTAATATGTGTGTACACAAAGAGACACAAATGCTCATAGAAGTTCTAAACTGGGGGGGCCGAACCAGGTGTGTCTCAATGGGTGACTACATGAACACATAGTGGTACATCTTTACAATGGTATACTAGTCAGCAATACAAAAGGATAAGATGAATGGCAGCAGCAGCTTGGAACGATTCCAAAGACATTATGCTGTGCAAGAGGAGCCAGACACAGAAAAGCAGACATCCAATGAGTCCATTTATGTGAAACTCTAGGAGCGGCAAAGCTAATCTATTATAACAGAAAGCGGGTCAGTGTTTGCCTGAGGCTTTGGGATGAGGGTACAGAAATGTTCTCTGTCTTGATTTGGGGTGCTTGAAGGGTGCATGCATTTGACAAAACTCATGTATTTCATGCTAAAAAACTGGTATTTTGTGGCATTCAAGTTCTACTTCGGTCACATTGATTTTTTTTAAAGGGAAACTGGCATACTGTATGGGAATAAGCATGGTTCTCAGAGAAAGGGACCTCACCTCATCAGTCCAGCAATCTTGCCACTTCTCCAGGTGGCATTAGAATATGCTGCTCAAGCTCCCTGCATCCCAACTCCCTCATGCATTAAACATAGGTGGCGATCTGAGACTGTGCTCCATAGGATTGACACTGGCCACATGGAGCTGAAACCTTAAGCAGACGTGTTTACAGTACCCCAACCTGTACTGAGGGATTATTCAAATCTGACAGCATGACCACTACAGCCATGGAAAGCTGGCTATCCCTTCCTTTAGTCCACACAGCTGTATGCACTCCCAAAATTGGGGTCTGTTTAAAGAGGGGAAAGGATGCGGGACCTCTGCTCCAGAGGATTCTCTGTCCCAATTGGTCTGAAAATACAAAAACCCACATATTAACTCCGTGGAGGAAAATACTTTTGTATTCGGGTTAGTTATCGATCAGATCTTTGTTGGTTAGATATGATTGTTTCTCCTTCCTGAGTGAAATGTTTTTCTATGCAAATTTGTCACTTTGAGAAGCCATTAAATAGTACCCTCCCTCTGTTATTTATGAACAAGATCTGCCTGAGTCTCAGGAGAGTGAGAGCGCCTAGAGATGTATCCAATATGCTGAGTCTATGTCTCGTGTGCAATAGTTATTCAAATAATAACAAACATTCTATCAGTGGATACTTGAGCTTTGAGCTCTATTTGTTATCATTTGCCATATTTTCAGATGGGAGCACCAGCCCAATACAGAGAAATCCTATCACAAGTAGGTCTTATTCCTTATCTTAGTTTCTTCTATTGCTGTGATAAAATACTCTGACAAACGCAACTCAAGGGAGAAAGGGTTTATTTCTAGCACACAGCTTCAGGTTACAGTTCTTCATTTCATGGGAAGTCACATTGCACCTTCAGTAAAGGAGTGGAGAGCAATGAATGGATGCAGGCTAGTGCTCAGCTCACTTTCTCCACTTTATACAGTTAGGGGTCCCCTGCCTAGGGAATGATGCCACTCTAAGTGGGCAGTCTTCCTAGCTCAGTTAATGTAATCAAGATGATAAAAGTTCCCCCATAGACAAGTCTAGAGTCCCATCTCTTGAGTAATTCTAATGCCTGACAAATTGAGAATTTAATACTACCCATCAAACTCCTGCACTAAAGCTGAGCAGGAACAAATCTCCCAGCTTCCCATCCCTGACTGGTGGGACAAGCATATGACCTGGCTTGACCAATCAGATACATTTTGACAGAGAAAGTAAAGGTAAAGAACAAGTTCTATTACTACAAGTGGAGACCCAAAGGGCTGGTGGCCAGGCTGTTTGGGCCTTCCACAACTGCCAGGTTCTATCTGGAAAGCTTGTCTGGTGGTCCTATTGCTTAAACACCTTTGGCTCTTGCTTTCGTTTTGTTTTATATCCAGATCTCCAGCTGCCTTCTCTGGAATCCTGTCAAATGAAAGAGTACCACTAATGGTCCTTCCCACTTGTGTTGGGGCCCACCATAAGTACACTAGACCCTAGGCCAGGGGTCCCTCTGCATGGGGCCATAACCCTGATCCCCTCTCTACCCATCCTGAGCACCCCTGCCATGATGCCTGGGCCTGGGTCCTCTCATATTTCAGCTAAAAACAGCTCCTTTGTTTTCTGGCCTCCAAATCAGCCCACTCGGAGTTGGGGGTTGAGGGGGTTGACCCTGCTGAATGTCCTCTCTCATCCCTGCATCCAATACAACAAAATAGAACGATACTCTTGCTCACCCTCTGCCAAAACCAAATGCTTCCATTCCTATTACCTCACTAAAAAAGAGATCAAGTCTTCACTTTCAGAGGAAGCACATTCTAAAGCCAACTGTTGATTTAGCTAGAATGGCTCTACTGCCAAAATAATGATAAAACTGTAGCTGTGAGACGCTGGCTATTCTGTTATAGATGGAGATCTTCAGGGGAGGGGCACACCTATGATTTGGTTGAGCTGGTCAATCCCCTCAGGGTGCAAGTTTAATTTATTCTTAACCACCAGTTTTATCATTAAGTGACTTTCCAATCTAGTATTATTTGTTCAAATAAAGTTTGGTCATTTTGTCCTTAGATTTCAAAGCAAATCGATGCTTAATAGAAACCCATGAGTTCTTTTGTTCTCATTTTGTGATTCATTACAAATAATATTAATACGTTATCCTTGACATCTTTCCTTTGAATATTTCATTTCAAATGTACTTTACTATTTGCAAACATGATTTTTTTCTTGGTTACAAAAATATTTGCTGATGATAGGGAATTTGAAAATTACATGAAAGTATAAAGACAGAAATAAAATTAGTCATTTTACCATTACTAAAAATTTTTTATTTTGAAAGTTTTATTAGATTTCTCAAAGACTTTTTTGCCCCAACAGAAACTCTTCATCACATAAGCACACATAGTCACTTGGTGCTTTTAAAGAAAATACTGTGTAAACTGTACATCATGCTGGCACTTCTAAGGGTTCACTCTAGGGCACATTTCGTGTTAGGCAAATAGCTGACCTCTGAGCTACACTCCAACAGCTCATTTCATTTTTTGCCTGGGTTTCCTTACCTGTCAAGTTTTTTTTGTAATAATCTATATTTGCTTTTTATACTTTGAGCATGTTAAGTTTTTATCCTTTGTGTGAAGGAATTTTTCTGCATTCATAAACATACTTCAGTCATGAATAGAATATGTGTTTTTGGAGGAGTGTTTTGGATTTTGTGAGTATGTAAGATACTACTGGGATAGGGTTTGAACCCAGGGCCCCATTCATGCAAGACAGTCTCCCAACTGAGCTAAAATCCCCAGGCTCAGGACATAGTATTAGATTTTTAAAAACCCAAAATACAAACAAAGAAAACTAAGCTTTTCAGGGCTGAGGTTGCAGCACAGCTAAGGCCCTGGATTCTATCCCCACCACAAAAATAAAACAAAACGGGGGGGGGCAGGATTGACAAGGTAGCTCAGTGGATAAAGGCACTTGCTCCCAAGCCTAATGAACTGAGTTCAAATCCCAGACCCACATGGTAGAAGAAGAGACCTGACTCCCATGAGTTGTCCTCTGGCTTGGGAACACAACTCCTCCCCTCCCCCAAGTAATAATATCCATAATGTAATTTTAAAATAAAAAACACACTTCCAGTTTCACAATTAAAAAAATAAAGGCTAAGTATCAGACCTTGCTGTACAGACACTCAACACACACAAAATCTATTTTTTCCCACGAGCTAGCTACAAGCTTAACTGACCAGAGCTCCTTTATAAATTAACTTCTGAGTTAAAGACCATCCATGCCACCTGCACGCAGCTTGGCTATCTGTCCAGTCCACCTCCTTCTGTGTACTTCTCTCTGGTTTTCATTTTCTGACTCTCCACTATGTCTTGTGGCCTTTGTTGCTGTGTGCTACCGGCTCAGCCTCCCTCAGACTCTGCATATGAAAAGTCTTTTTCTGTAGCACTACTTCAGCTTTCCCTGGTAGGACTGAATAATTATCTTCTTGTTTCCTCCAAAGAGGCCCCACATAGTCAGGCTGACCTTGGTTCAAGTCCTGACTTGACTATATGTTTGCTGTGTGGTCTTAAGGGAGACCTCTGAGACTCAGTTTCTTTGTTTGCATAGAAAAGACCATTGGTCAAAAAGACAGCCAGCATACAACGTGGTTCATGCCTCATGACTTTGTCCACCTATCTTATTTTAAGACTCAGGGAAAACAAGAGCTTTTCCCCTACCCTACTACTTCCCCTTCCTCTGTTCCCTATCTATTCCTCTCCAAAGTATCTTGACAGACACTAACTGAATTCTTAGGCTGTGTGATCACAGGCAAACTCTCCTTGCATTATCTAATAATGACATATTTTTGTGGGTGTATTTTAAATCATGGGAGTGTGTGCGTGAATCATGCCTCTCTCCTTTACTGCCAGGTGCTCATTACTGTAAATTGTAAAATAATATTTTAGTGGATAATATTACGTCTTCAGGACATACATCAAATATATGTCATCTTCGTTGTTTAATTGACACGTTATTCCCCCCATTAAGATACAAGCAGAAATCAATTCTACTTCCTCCCTTGTAGATGCAATTTCATTTCGATCACATGTGTCAGTAGGGGCAATAAAACATCAATTAAGCAATGAATTCCTAACAAATATGTGGCATTTGAGGTATAATTACCCCCCTCTGATCTCATTTTTCCCCAGGGCCAAGACTTCTTGGACCATTTATGTTCCCACTTTTGACCTCTAAAACAGACTATGACCCTTTCCCCTGGGCCAGGTGTCTCAGAAACACTCCATGCATAAGGAACTGAGCTGGCAGATAGTGTAATTATAAATTAGTGGTGTTGAAATTAAGATCAAGAGCCAGGTGATAGTGGCACATGCCTTTAATCCCAGAACCCAAGAGGCAGAGGCAGGAAGATCTCTGAGTTTGAGGCCAGTCTGGTCTACAGAGTATGTTTCAGGACAGCCAGGGCTATACAGAGAAACCCTGCCTCAAAAAACAAACAAAGCAACAACAACAAAATCAAGATCAGGAGTTTCAAGGCAAAAGCCTTGCATGATGACCCTAACCTCATGCCACCAAGGTTCTAAACAAACCAGAGTGGAGACTCAGGTCAGAATTATTTCCATTGCAAGCTAGGAATGGGGGCTCCATTCCTTATAGAGAGGATGAGGAAGAAGAAAGGTCTAGAGGAAGTCTATGGGGGCGGGGTGTCAGGCTGCAGCTCAGAGAAGGCAGACCTGGGGAGGTCTGGCCACAGGGTGCAGAACATGGAAAGGTTGAGGACACCTTCCCCTCTCCCCACTCCTAAACACCCCCCACACCCAGTGATCTTCCAATGCATTCCTCAAAAGTGACTGGGAGTCTCCCATGTGCTTCAGGATTGTAGAGAGAATGGTCATGTGTTCATGCCATGAAGATGAACACATGCAGAGCAGTGAGGGAGTTGGGAGGAGAGGGTTCTCTTGCCCTGGGGAGTCTGGGAAAGGGGCTGCACAGTAATGTGCAAATGGGAACTCAATGAAGAGTGCAGGCGAATTCAGATGCTTTACCCAGAGGAACGCCCAATACTGAGGCTGCAAAAGCCAGCGAGCCTACAGCCCAGGTCCCTGAGCAGGGCAGGCAGGCCACATGCTGGATGGGTAGCTCCAGCTATCCCAGGAATGTTAAATGTTTGGGGGCCTCTGCTGCCTCCTGGAACCCAGTGGAGGCTCTTTTTTTTTCTTCCATTCTTTTTTAGTTTTTATTTTATTTCAGGAAGGGTCGTCACAACTGGACTCAGGTATGTGGTGGGGTGTGTGTGTGAAATGGGCTGATCCTGAAGTGTCATTTAAGGGGATGTTTAACTTCCACTACCTGTTTCCGAAGAGCAATTTTCTGCAGAGACAGGAGAATAATAGGAGGAACTTGGCTCATTTTGGCAAATTGCTCCAATTTTCTCACAATCTCAACCCCCTGTATCACCTGCCCCCCCCTTGTCTATTTGGGCCACTTAATGCCCTGGATTCAGACCTAATAGAGGCTGTTTGTTTGGCCCTGGCTCAAAGGCTAGACTTGTTTTCAGGACAGAAGCTGAAGGAAAAACCAATCTGGACATCTAAATCACAGCCAGAACTCATTACATAAATGATATATTTACACAATTGATCCCTTTTCTACTGGGTAATTAATTCGGCGTTGGAACCCTCAACGATTTAATTGTCATATGCTTAAATGGAAACAGTTGCCACAAATTTCCAAAGACAAGAAGCAGACTGAGGAGGGGGTCGCCTTTTGTTCTGGGTGAGAGAGTTCTCCCTTGTTTCAATATTGCCACCAAGAGGGAAAGTCACATCTGTTGGCACCACAAGAGCAGATGCACGAGGACTGTGCCAATTTGGGGCCTGCCTGTCTCTCATGATTAGGCCATTTAAGGGATGAAGGAGCTAGAAGTGGTAGAACGGGTCCTCGTCCCTCATCAGTAGAACCATGTTAGCACCCCACCCAATCCCTGGAATCCCTCTCACGGTCATCCCATCCCAGCACTGGGGCTCATCGTGTTCTACTTCCCAAGGCAACAGCTGGGACTCCTCCCTAGGCAGTTTATGGAGCCATTTAACTCAAATGAGCAAAGACCAGAAGTGTCTTGGAGTGGACATTGACCAACTATCCCAGAGGAGCAGAACTATGGAAGACCAAACACCTTTGCTTCAGACAGCAGCAACTCTAGATCAACCATAACAACTGCTCTGTAGGAACAGATTGCAGATGCCCTCTGCAGAACCGTGGCCAGGGACTGTACCCTGTTTGCCTTCTTCTCTCTCCCCATCCTGCTCACCCAGACTTTCCAGTCTTCCTTGGAGCATGCCTTAATAAATGACTCCTAATCCTAGCATTTGCTTTGGGAACTATCTCAGAACAGATACTGCCCAACTCAGTGCTGTTGGCTCATCTTCCCTCCTCTGTGTCTTGGAGCCAGCCTTTTAGAGAACAGAGAAAACAGCAACACTAATCCCACTTAAGAAGGGTGGACCAGGAACTCCTATATTAGTGCTCTCCACATATGACCTTGTGACTTCCAAGCACCATCAGAGGGCAGACACTGACATTGATTTTAGAAACAAGACTATTGTGGAGCAGAGGCGCTAAGCCCCCTGTCCATAGCCACACAGCGGGCACAACGGCCAAGATGTTTGTGTCCCCATCCTAAATTTGTGTATGAAAATTCACTTTTAAATGTTTTTATTATTTTGTGTGATAGGTGTTTTGCCTGAAGATGCATCTGTACACTGTGTACCTGTGTGAGATGCTCTCGGGGAGCCAGGAGAGGGTATCAGGTCCCCTAGGACTGGAGTTACAGACACTTATGACCTGATATATAGGTGCTGATGACTAAACCAGGTCCTCTGGACAAGCAGCTAATGCTCTTAACCAATAAGCCATTGCTCCAACCCCTGTCTATGGAAGTTCTAACACCGTTGCCCTCAAGTGACAGCACTAGAAGGTGAGGCTCCTGGCAGTTAATTATGTCATAAGGATTGCGCCCTATGAATGAGATTAGTGACCTTATTGGAAAGGTCCCAGAGGGCTCTCTGATCCACTGTAAGCCATCAGACACAAATGATGCTGACATCTAACATCAGATTTCTAGCCTCCAGGACTGTGGGAAGCAAATGCCATGATTTAAGCAGCTCAGTCTATTGTATTTTTCGTTACAGCATTCCAAAGTGACAAAGACACCCTCAGCCTTTGATCAGCTGCCATTTACTGAGCAACTAGACACAGCTGCCACGGGAGCTCTCCTCACACACAGGCTCATCCCAGCCTCAGACTACTCTGAGAGGTGACCTGGACCATCACTGTCACCGAGAGGAGGGGTTTTAACTCAGGAGAAATGAGAACCATGCCCAGATCTACAAGTCTCTGAGTGATAGTGTTGGCTTCCAAAGCAAAGCATGTCTGAATCTAATTTTGTTCCACTGTGCTTCCCACTCCCCAGTCTAATTTCTGGTCTCCATTGAGGCCAGTGGAACCTACAATGGCAGGCTCAGGTTCTGGAGAGATGGCTCAGTGGTTAAGGGTACTTGTTGCTCTTGCAGAAGATCTGGGTTGGATTCCCAGCACCCACATGGCAGCTCACAATTGACTGTAACTCCGGTTTCAGGGAATCCAGTGCTTCCTCTGGCCTTTCTTGAGCACCAGGCGCATAGACCTTCATGCCTACATGACACCCATACACACATCAAATAAGAAGATAGGCTTCCCTTCCTGCCATCTCAGAGGAACTGAGCCTCGTGTGGAGACCTTAGCCTAGAGTGTCTAGCCACAACTATAGAAACTGCAGAATCCTGGCCTTACGTTTCTACCACCTCTGGGTTTGGCAGAGGCCTCTTGCTTCTAATCTGTTGAGACTAGCATTCTCTTTGGCCAGATCCGTATCTCATCCCCTGCACTCTCTCCACCCTCCCCACTGCAACCTGCATGTCCACATGCCAGCTGTCTCCTCTGCCTCTGTCGTTCTTACTTTCCTACTTAATAACACAGCCATCAGTCCCTTGTCCTGGCTGATGACTTGCTCTAAGAAGCTTCTTCCACCCACACTCTGCCACCAGAGTAAATTAGTTGTTACTTCTTCTATGATGCTGATCACCGAGTGTCTACATGTGCCAGCTACATTACCACTGTTAGCCCTATTCCTATTTTACATCCCTGGTCTGTGAACATCCCGAAGACAGGAGCTACAACTCATTCAGTTCCTAGCCCTTAGAGACATGGGTGTTGCCACTGGTGCACAACCTGGAGTAGATGAATGAAGGAATGTCCAGGCTGTTCAACCGTTGACATATAACCTGGAGAGGGCTGCACCTGCTCCTTGACGGGCAGTCCTCAGTAGCGGGCCTGATTTATCCCACCATCATCAATTGTTCTGATTGTGCCACATCCGTCTGGCAGGAGACAATGGATGGATGGGAAGAAAAAGTTATTCCTCAGCTGCTGAGGTAAACAGTACACAGCCACAGCAGTACGGCACTAGAAGGCAGACATCCAACGTGGACACTGGAGGGACAGAGACCCTGCTCCGATGTGGCTGCCATGACCCCCCTGGAGGTGAAGAGGCAAGACTTCCCTCTATTATGTAAAAGGCTGAGCTGACTGTCCCTGCATCCCTTCTTCATGTCCAGCCACCAGCAGAAAGAACAATGTATCAGCCAGGCAGGTAGGGCACACCTTTAATCCTAGCACTCAGGAGGCAGAGGCAGGTGGATCTCTGTGAGTGTGAGGCCAGCCTGGTTGATAGAATAAGTTCCAGGGCAACCAGAGCTACAAAGAGAAATCCTGTTTTGAAAAGGCCACAGAAAAGAAAGAAAGGTAGGAGAGGGTAGGAAAGGGGAAAGAACTCTAGGAGGTCACTGGACCAGTCCCATGCGACTCTGAGACAGGGAGCATTGGAAAGGCTATCTCTACATATGGTGACTAGGAGATAGATTTCTTTAAACCAGCTTCCCTGAGATAGCATCTGAGTGTTAGATGCTGCATATATTTAAAATACACAGTTTTGTGTCTTTTACCGTTCAAAGTCTTAGGGCCACCCACAACTGACTTTATTATCATTATTATTAGCATTTATTGTATGTATGTGCATAAATATGGGTGCATGCCACGGTACACGTGTGCAGGTCAGAGAACAACCTCTGAGGGTCAGTTTTCTCCTTCCACAATGTGGGCAGGCCCTGGGGATGGAAAGCAGGTCCTCAATTGTGTCAGCAAGCGCTTTTACTCACTGAACCATCTTGCCAGCCCGCAATGAACTTCAAAACATCATTACAACCTCCACAGTGAAACACCAGAGCCAATTCTCTCTCCCTTCGCAGGACATCCACTGGTCTCCTTCCTGTCTCCACCGGGCTGTCTGAGCTGCGCAATCACATAGCCAGAAACACACCATGTGGGTTCTTTCATGACAGTCGTTTCTAACCTGTGGGTCACGACCCTGTTGGGGGTGGTCACATATCAGATATCCTGCACACCAGGTATTTATATTACAATTCATAACAGTAGTAAAATTACACTTATCAAGTAGCAACAAAAATATTTTTACGATTGGGGGTCCCCCCGCGGCATGAAGAACCGTATTAAGGGCCGCAGCATTAGGAAGGTTGAGAAGCACTGCTCTCTGAGCACTCCTTCGCTCCGTGTTTTAAAGATTCATTTGTGGTGTGGTGTGCATTGCTACTTTTACTCCGTGTGTGTGTGTGTGTGTGTGTGTGTGTGTGTGTGTGTGTGTGTGTGCGCGTGCGTGCGTGGGGGGTCACATGTACATGCATGCATGTGGAGGAATCAATTAAAGATGGGCTTTTTTTGATCTATCTTGTTCTTTTGAGACAGAGTGCTCACTTGGGAAGTGGGACTAACTGATATGACTATGCTGGCCAGGAAACCCCAAGGATCCTCCCGTCTCCACTTCCCCAGTATGCCACCATGCCTGGCTTTTTACATGGGTTCTGGGGATTGAACACAGGTCCTCATGCTTTCACAGCAAACACTTTACAGACTGTGCTATGTCCCCAGCCTAAAACTTGGTAATAGGCCTTTAAATGAGCATATCACATTTTATTTATTTTCATTTGGAGGTGGGTTCTTTCTATGTAACCCCAGGTGACATGGAAATTGCTCCGTAGACCAGACTCACCTCGAACTCCAGAGATCCACCTGCCTCTACCTCCACAGCTCAAAGACTAGAGGTGTGTGCCACGAAACCCAGCATACCTCATTTTCTTAACCCAGTCATAGTATGTGGGACTTTCTGGGGTGGGGGGAGAGCGCTCAGAATCCCACTGAAACCTAATGAATCCAAAATTGATTTTTAAATGTGCGTTCTAGGTTGCTTCTTGACAAGAAACTCTGCCCAAGGAATGCTACCCAGAGAAGCAGGGATGAATTATATATACATTCTGAATCCAAGAAGACAGACCAGAAGGAGGGGAAAGTGGACACGCTATTTATGTGAAGTTCTAAAGCTAGAAAAGCTGGCCTTTAACAATGGTATCAACCCAGTGGTTTCTGGGGACAGCGCCTGCAGAAATTGCCTGCAAACAGCGAGAGGTGATTTTCAGAGGTGTACACTCAGGTGTATGCATCTGCCGGCTTCTTGAACTGTGTGTCCTCAAGGTGTGTGAGTCCCACTTCACAGGAAATTACACTAAAATGTTCATTACACAGGAGTTATTGGTGTCAATATGGAGTCATTTATGTTGAATCACAAAAAAAAAGAAAGAAAGAAAGGTCAGGGAGCCATAGAGAAGGAGCTGTCGTGCACATTGGCCTATATCAGGGCTTGCCACAAAAAGTTCCTGCACACACACTTTGTGGTGGATACTACTCAAGGAACTCCTCAAAATGCAGTTTTACAGAAAACCATCTGCCAGGAGTATTTGCCCAGTGTCTGTGTGGCACTTTGAATGAGGATGACCCCCATGGGCTGGTACAGTTGAACATTTGGTTCCCAGTTAGTAGACTATTTAGAAAGCATAGGAGGTGCGGCCTTGTTGGAAGAGGTGTGTCACTGGGGTGGGCTTTGAGGTTTCAAAAAGAGAAGCCAGGCCCAGTCTCCCGCTCTGTCTACTTGCAACTTTCAGATCAGATGTGAGCTCTCAATACTGCTCTGATGCCATACCATGTGTCGCCATGCTCTCCACACTGGCCATAGGCTAACCCTCTGAAACTGTAAGTAAGCCTCAATTAAATAATTTCTCCTAAACGTTGACTTGCTCATGGTGTCTCCTCACGGCAACAGAACAATGACTAAGACAGTCTGACTCCACCAATGAGCTAATGCCAGTTACTGCCAAGGGGCCTCCATGAACACTGGTCTTTCTTGCAAATGGTTTGCTTGAACTTCGTTTTTGCATATGTCCATGTCTTTAAAAGCTTCTGGATGAGTTTAGTGGTAGTCTGAAACCCCAACAAGTGGGAGTTTGAGGGAGGAAGGAGGAGCTCCAGGTCAGAGAGCTAGAGAGCTCAGCACTTAGAGTAGTACTTCCTGCTTTCCCAGGGGAACCAAGTTCAGTTCATGGTACCCACATCTGGTAGCTCACAACTACCTATAAGTCCAGTTCCAGGGGGATTTGACACCCTCTTCTGGACTCTGTGGGCACCTACATACATGGTATGCAAACATACACAAATAAAATCAAAATAATAAAAAATAAACAAAACAAATTCCAGTCCTCTTTGGGCTACAGACTAAGATGCTGCTTCGGACAGACAAGAAATAAATCATTTGGGTTTGTTCTAACTCCATTTCATGAATCTGATATATTACAGATGCAACTACTCCAGATTATTTCTGAGCAAACTGTCTTTGAAGAGCTTGTTCTCCATGTTATTACTCTCTCCCTCTCTCTCTCTCTCTCTCTGTGTGTGTGTGTGTGTGTGTGTGTGTGTGTTATGTGAGTGTGTATGTACATGTCACTGTGCACAGTCAAGGTTGGACAACAGCCTTTGTGGGTTGGTTATTTCTCTTCCACTGGGTTCTGGAGATTGAACTCTCAAGTCATTAGAGTTGCGTGGCAAGCTCTTTTACCAACTGAGCCACCTTGCTGCCTGGTTCTTTCATTTCTTACTGGTGCTGGGATTATAGGCAGGTACCAGCACACCTAGTTGATACAGTGTGGGGATCAAATCCAGGGCTTTGAACCAAGCACCTCCTTCTGCTTGTAATCCTCATCTTGATCCCCTGCCAAACATACCTCAAAATATCTGCTTAACCTGCTGATGGGGAAGTCCTGTGTATATGTCAATAAAGCACTGTTGGCCAATAGGGAAGCAAGATAGGTGGGAGTAGGAGTCCAGGAGGACTCTGGGAAAGAAAACACAGGGAGTCAAGATGTAGCTGCCATAGGGATAAGAAGTCCAGACATTTTCTCTGGTAAGAGAAATACTTAGAATAACAATTATGGGGTAAATACTTAAGTCAGAGCTAGCCAATATAAAACAAACAAAGCCAACAGCTTCATAATTAATACAGCGTCTTGTGTGTTATTTGGGGACTACAACGCGGCAGAGCCCAGGCAACTGGTGGGGAAAAACCAAAGCGTCTGGCAAGGAAAAGGCTTCTCTCTACAACCTGCACTTTGGATATGATGCATGCACACTCTCATGTCTGTACACATAAAAGTGGAAGCCAGGGACGGGTGGCAGGTGTTCTGTTGCTCCTTGTTTTAGTCCCCTTGAGACAGGGTCTCTCACCAAATCTGGAGCTTTCCAATAGTCATCTAGACTGAATGATCTACAAGCCCCAGTGATCCTCCACCCCCAGCGCAGGATTTTAAGAGTCCATGGCCACACCTGACTTTTTTAACTTGGGTGCTTTGGATTCTAACTCAGGTTATCATGCTTTCATATCAAGTGCTATTGAGCACTGAGCCATCTCTCTAGATAGTGGTTTTCAACCTGTGGATCAGCCATGAACCCTTTGGGGATCAAAAGACCCTTTCATAGGGTCACATATCAGATATCCTACATATCACATATTTACATTATGATTCATAACAGTGACAAAATTACACTTTTAGCAATGATATAGCAATGAAATTTGATGGTTGGGAGATCACCACAAATGAGGAGCTGTATTAGGAAAGTTGAAAACTACTGCTCTAGATCAAACCTCAGTTTCTTGGTGCAGCTTCCCTTACCTGCCTATTTAATACTCAGTCATCCTCCCACCACAGTATTCTCGTGTCCCTTTAGGATTTCCCATAACCCTTATCACCTATTTGCCTCCGCCCAGCCCTGGTGCACTGTCCCTGAGAGTAGGAATTGCAAGTTCAATGAGGCATTGCAAGTGCCCAGGATATCGCTGAGCACACACCAGCTGTTCAACCAGTATTCAGTCCATACGTTGTGATAGAATTCTTGGTTCTTAGCAGGGTTTGTTTGGAAATCCCAGGCTGTCTCTGCACTATAAAAGAAACTGGAGAGCAATGTCTACAATGGGGCCCTGTGTGGCTTTGGAATGGAGTGAGTACATCATTCTTCAAAGGGTGAGCCTTGGGAGCCGATGAGTCCTAAGACTCACTAGGGACCTTGGACGACTCGACCCATTTCTGGAAAGACTCTCCTAAAGGTGGCCTGCTTTGTTCCTGCTGGATTCATGTTGCTGTGGTACTAGTGTTTTTCAGAATTGGGGGACTGGCACATCAGCAAACTATCAGCCATAGCCCCCAGAATTTCAGACACTCTCATTTTTATTATATTTGTTTGTTAGGAGGATGTTCACACATGCTATGGCATGTGTAGAGGTCTGAAGACAACTTGATCTGGTCTTGCCTTCTGTCACCTAGCTCACAGGGATTGAACTTAGGTCACTAGACCTGGTGGAAAGTTCCTTTACCTGTAGAGCCATCTCGCCAGCCCTGAGACATGTTTAGACAGACAAGTTCCATGGAGAAAAACACAAACCTTTGAAGTCCTTTCCCCCTCATAAGAAATCTAAAGAGATCCGGGCAGTGGTGGCACACGCCTTTGATCCCAACACTTGGGAGGCAAAGGCAGGCGGATCTCTGTGAGTTCCAGGCTAGTCTGGTCTTTAGAGCTAGTTCCAGGACAATCAGAGCTGTTACAAAGAGTAACCCTGTCTCAAAAAAGAAAGAAAGAAAGAAAAAAGAACCCTAAAGAAGGGCTGGAGAGACGGCTCAGCAGTTAAGAGCCCTAGCTGCTCTTTCAGAGGTCCTGAGTTCAGCTCCCAGCACCCATGTAGCAGCTGACATAGCCATTTGTAACTCCAGTTCCAGGGGTATCTAATGCCTGCATCTGGCCTCCATGGACACAAGCAACACATGTGGTAGACAGACATACATGTAGGCAAAACACTCGTACACATAAAAATAAAATAAATAAATCTTATTTAAAAAGACCTCTGATGGCAGAAAGCAACCTGTGTGTAACCGTGTGTGGAAGAATCTAGAAATGGGAGGAGTGAGAGAATGTAGAAGACCTACCAGTTAGAAATTCTAGCTTTCTCAGAGAAACTGGCAAGAGCAGTGTAGTCTGTGTACTCATCTTTAATCTCAGCACTTGGGAGGCAGAGGCAAGTGGATCTCTTCGAGTTTCAGGCCATCCAGAACTGCACAGTGAGCCCCTGTCTCATAATAAACAACAAACAAACAAATCATTTTCAAGAGAAGAGTGAGTGAGGATCGACCACAACCATAGCCAGCACTCACTATATGTCCCAAGTGTCTTCATGGCAGTGTTTTGAGGCTGTGTTTCCATGTGAGATCCATTTACTTCTGTCTTATAATCTTGTGCTTCAGTTTCTTCATTTTTCAAGCAGGAATAAAGCACTGCCTACCCCACCCTGGGATAGTGGCCAGTACGCCGTGCCCCAAACAATGACTGATGTCTAAGATTAGCTTTGCATAACAATTTTTTCCTATTAGAAATTGCGTAATTCATTCTTTTATGTGACTCAAGATGTATTTGTCATCAAGGACAACATGGCTATAGTCCATCCCTAGGGCTTGTATATTACTCAAGGTCACATTGATTAGCAGGGGTCTCTGGTAGTATTACCAGTAGCATGGAAAAAGGTGGACAAGGGCTTCCCAGGAGAAGGGTCAGAGTTTCTGTGGAGAACACAGCTTCAGACTTTAGTCTATTCTGCCTTCAAAAAAAAAACAGAATTCAGGACAGTTAGGTGATAAAATGTAACCACCAGGAACAGGGCAAACTGTAGCTCTTAGTTATTAGGGCAGTCAGTAGGGGTCTTGCAGTTTTGGCTAAAAGTTTAGCTGGTTCCCATTCTTTCTGTATGTGTTAGCACTGCATCTAAGGAGGACTCATCCATTCTGGCTGCAGAAGGAAGACCTCTGCTTTAGGTGAGGTCCCAAAGAACATATAAATACTCCCCTCCCTTGGAGAGCAATCCGTGTACCAACTTGAGTGTATATAAATGCATATATGAGTTTTGTGTGCGGTGGGTGTGAGGGTGGTCCTAAGCATCCCTTTGCCAAGTTGCCTCATTCTTTGTGTAAAAGTTTGGTGTTGATCCTTAGTGTTCTCCAGGTCCTTTGCCCACTTGGACACTTGTCCCAATAGGGAGTGGTATGGCGATCTGATTCTACACAGTCCATGTGCCATAAACCCTCTATGACGCATTCTTCAGCAGCCCTGTTCCTGGGAAATCCTTTAGGGTTTGCAAAATGTATCATCAAAAGACCTCAGATTATCTGAGCGTGATTTCTTATGCTTGTAGTTCCATCATTAGGGAGACTACATATGACTTTCAGGGAAGCCTGGGTTGCAGGGCAAAACCCTATGCCAAAACCCCAACAACCTAGATTCTCAATAAACACTGCAAAAACTGCCTTGGGATGAGTATTTCAGGGATGTTGCCAGGGTACCTAAAGTGTTGTTATCAAGCAGATCAATGCTCTGCAGTGGGAATTGTGAGCCCACCCACCACCCATCTATTCATTCGTGCACTCGCTTACCCACTCACCTAATTCATGAATTTAGGCATTAACACAAGCCTTTACTAAGATATCCACTCACTGGCCAACTGTGCACTGTGTTCTCAAAAGATAATAAGGCAGACCCTTGCCTTATGCAGCGTGCATCCTGAAGCTCATTCAGGATCCTCATGTAGAGAAAAAGCTGCAAGGGAAAAAACGTAAAGGGGGCTTTAAAAGCAGACAGAAAGCCAGGAGAATGATAGGCAGGAGAGATCTCTTGCAGAGGTGGCTATATAAAGATCTTCAAAGACCATCAGGTGATTTCGTCCTTGGTTTCTTCCTTAACTCAGATAAAAAAAATTAGAAGTGCCTGTTTTCCAAGGGTAAAAGTATGCTTTTAAATACTTTGCATAGATTCTGTGTTTTCTTCAGCCTCTCCTGTAGACTCGAGGATACCCCATAGAGGTCGCTATTTGCCTGACTTTGTATGGCATCATGGTGCTGGCAAGTGTAGGGATTCCGCCTCGGCAGAGAGCGAATGAATTGCTGTCCAGGCACCCATTGCCAAGACGCTATCTTTTTCGAACTAGAAAGGAAAGATCAACTGTATGCTTTCTACTGTTGAAGTCCAGCTGGGAATGCTGAAACTGAATAACGGGACCCTGCCTCTCGTGAACTCACACTTTCTTACACACTCTAGCGCCCTTTAGGAAAGGGACACATATGCTTGGATCCGGCCTGAGACCCGACCTCTTAGGTCGGTACATTTAGGTCCAGAGTTGTAATCAGCCGGAAGCCACTTCCTGGGACAGAACGTCTTCCGTGCCTGCGGGCTCGCGAGTGTCTATTAGCTGTTGTTTTGTTTTTTGAGATACAGTGATGGTGGCGGTGATTGAACACACGGCCTCGCAGAAATGGGGAAGTGTTTCCTCTCTTCCCTAGTTTAAAGTAGCCTCCCTACGGCAGAACTTTTGCGAGTGTGCACACATCTCCCCACCAGACCCATGCACACCCATGGAGGATGCCTCCTCAGCCTACTGGGCCACTAGGTTTGCTGTGCACAAGTAATACGCATCGAACTCACGTCACCTATGCGCAGAGAACGATTTCTCCCCGGGGGTGGGTGGGAGGGTGACCTCTAGTTGTCCAACACTGGTTGGGTGCCTTAGGTATGGTCTCCTCTCTGGACACCTTTTCTCTATAAAACCCAAGCATATTACCCACCCTGTTTGAGCCTCCGAGCTGTGATTGGCTCCGACTCAGATTTTAGACGATATGCCCTTGTGCGTTCCAGTAAAGCTTTGTACAAACTCAGAGGAATAATAGTAACCATTTATGGAAGCGCTACTTACAAGGCAAATGTAGGGTTCGTTACTGTGGGTGAATGTCAAAACTTTAAACACAACCGTCAAGATTTGGTGCAGGAGGCTCAGGAGCCCTAGGACTGAAAAATAAAATAAACCTACTTCTCATTTGGGGACCCAAAAACGGTCGGGTCTGCTTGAATAAGACAAGGCTCTACCGAAAGAAAAAGATAGGGGTGGGGCGGAGCGAGCTCAGGTGTGAAGAGAGCTTCTCCGGGGCTGAGGACAGACTGTCATCTTTCTCGGGACAAGGAGCTATCCCCAGGGAAGGGACCCCGCCAACAGTTCTGTTTTATTTGTCGCTGAAATCTACAATTGAACTGCTTGTCTCTTGGGTTTCCTTTCTTGCTCGGCTCAGGAGCTGTTAAGGTGGATGGAGTCCAGCTATTCCTCAGAGGCCCGCCTTGGTTCTCCAGAGAGTGGGAGGCCCACGGGACGTGCTGCAGGTGTCGCTACCACTGTCACAACCGAGAAAGGTATTCCGCTGCGCCTTCGATTCTCAGACTGTATTAAAGCATTAGGTAGCTCGTAAACGGCACCGGGAAACTTCTTGGGGAAGTGCTGTCTCGGACCGCAGGTTTGGAGTCGGTCCTTGACCCGTGGACACTGTCATTCAGAAAAGAGTGGAATAAAAAAAGAAAAGAGAGGAGTGCAGTCGTCGGTGCGGGAACATCGCTACCCCGACAGTCTCATGAAAGGGAAGCGCGAGCGTCGGAGGGCCCTGCGCTCTCGGCAGATTCGGACTGGCTCTTCGCTTCTCAGGGCCAAAGGTCAAGGCTACCCGGATTCCTGAGGCCGCAGACACAAGAACTCTCTTCCTGCCCACTAGACGGTGGGTAGGGAACTCTAATTCCCCTCTTCTTGCCTTCGCCCTGCTTAGCAGGTTTTGGGGAAAGAGAGCACTGACTTCGTCCCCAGCCGAGGTGGTGCCCTACTTCTTGGGCCCGCACGACCGAGGCTTTCCAGCCGTGTGGGGACAGCTGGCCCTGCCATGCCGGGAGGGGGTGGGAGAGCGGTGGTTAGCCCGGCGCTTGTAACCCCGAGGTGACTCGGGCCAGCCTGGCCTGCCCCTCCCCCTCCCGACCGAGCAGCAGCAAGCTCGAGGCCGAGCCGCAGGGGGTAGAGGGAGGTGCTGGCTCCAGACTCTTGTGGGTCTGTGAGCTCCAGTCCGCCGGGGGCGTCTCCTTCTCCGGGTCCCTCGTGCGCCTCCCGCTTTGGTGGGAGCTCTCCGAGTGCCTCTTTAGCGAGAGCCAATATCCTTTTGTGCTAATAGGTTTGTCCTCATTTGCTGCCTAATTGGACTATATAAAGCCAATAACAGGCGGGCTCTCATAGCCCGAAGCCAAAGCGCCAAAATCCGAGGGAAGAAGAGGAGGGGGGCTGTGGCAGAGGCGGCTGCGGGGCCCGGGCTCGGCTGCGCCTTGGCCGGCCTAATCCCATTTGCCATTGTACGCGCCCAATCGCCGTATACTCCCCGCATTTAACTTGGATGACATTTTGATTTCATCATTAGCATCCGGCGCCGGATTGACGCATCCCGAGCCCGGGACCGCTCTCGCAGCCTCCTCCCGGGGAACCGCAGCTTCTACCCGGCCCCCTCGCTCCCTGCGCGCAGAGGCAGGGCCGCTCCCCGCCCCCACTGGACCCCTCCCCCATGCGAGCCCGCCCCGGCCGGGTCCCCACCCCGCCCTCCCGCGGCTCGATTCGCGCCCGGGGCGGCCCCCGACTTTGAGCCCTGTAGTTGAGTTCCGTTTATGGTCTGATTTCCGGCCCCTAGCCTGCTCGCCCCGCCGCCCGCCTGTCCCGCTCCCTCCCTCCGTGGGACCCGGAGGACTGGGGACCATGCCGGAGCCCGGGCCGGACGCCTCGGGCACTGCCAGCGCGCCGCCCCCGCAGCCGCCACCCCAGCCTCCCGCGCCCAAGGAATCCCCGTTCTCCATCAGGAACCTGCTCAACGGAGACCACCACCGGCCGCCCCCGAAACCTCAGCCGCCCCCACGAACGCTCTTCGCGCCGGCCTCGGCCGCCGCCGCCGCGGCCGCCGCTGCCGCCGCCGCAGCCAAGGGTGCCCTGGAGGGCGCCGCAGGCTTCGCGCTCTCGCAGGTGGGCGACCTGGCTTTCCCCCGCTTTGAGATCCCAGCGCAGAGGTTTGCCCTGCCAGCGCACTACCTGGAGCGCTCCCCGGCCTGGTGGTACCCCTACACTTTGACCCCCGCCGGCGGCCACCTCCCGCGACCAGAAGGTACCGACCTCCCTTTGAACTTTCGCTCTCCCCTCCCTCCCTACGGGCTGGTCCTATCCCCGCCCTGAGCTGGTCACTACAGTTATGGGATGTCCTGACACCTGCAAAGCCGAGTTATGTTCAACTTCCTCCGGTCTCTAGTCCTCATCTTTCCTGTGTGGTTGGTTACGAGGCCCAGGATTCCAATCCCACTTGCTGAGAAAAGAGAAGGAATAGGAGGCCCCCAGCGCTGCGCTTCCCGGGAAAAGTGTCCTCTAGCAGGAATGGGTGGCTAGGGATGACCTGAGCAGGGGACTAGGCCTGGAAGGCAGGGATGAACCCTAAGCACAGATAATTTTTCCGTTGGCCCCTGGCACGGGATACGTGGGGTAAAAGGTGCGGCCCTGCTGCCATCATCGGCTCGCTGGTCCTTAGGAGGCAAGGGAATCCTAGGTCTTGGCGCCCCACTGCAGCCAACGGGGGCAGAGGAGGACCTCAGGAAAGCTGAGGCCCCAGGACCAGGAGCGGAAAGGCCAACGCGTGGGTTGCGCCTGCTGCCCCCAGACTCCCTTCCCTCTCAAGATTGTGTTGCTGTGCTTGAGTGTGCATCTGTTTGTCTGCCTCTGCAGCCTCGGAGAAGGCCCTCCTGCGAGACTCCTCCCCTGCGTCCGGCACCGACCGCGACTCTCCGGAGCCTCTGCTCAAGGCTGACCCAGATCACAAGGAACTGGACTCCAAGAGCCCGGACGAGATCATTCTGGAGGAGAGCGACTCAGAGGAAGGCAAAAAAGAAGGCGAGGCGGTGCCGGGCACGGCTGGGACGACTGTAGGGGCGACTGCGGCTACTCCGGGCTCAGAGGACTGGAAAGCGGGCGCCGAGAGTCCGGAGAAGAAGCCCGCGTGCCGCAAAAAGAAGACGCGCACCGTCTTCTCCCGCAGCCAGGTCTTCCAACTCGAATCCACCTTCGACATGAAACGCTATCTGAGCAGCTCGGAGCGTGCTGGCCTGGCTGCGTCGCTTCACCTCACCGAGACGCAGGTCAAGATCTGGTTCCAGAATCGTCGCAACAAGTGGAAGCGACAGCTGGCGGCCGAGCTGGAAGCCGCCAACCTGAGCCACGCCGCGGCGCAGCGCATCGTGCGCGTGCCGATCCTTTACCACGAGAACTCTGCCGCCGACGGTGCGGCGGCGGCCGCGGGGGCCCCGGTGCCGGTCAGCCAGCCGCTGCTCACCTTCCCGCACCCAGTCTACTACTCGCACCCTGTGGTCTCCTCCGTGCCGCTACTACGGCCGGTGTGAGATCGAGAGGGGAGAGAGAGTGAGCACCCAGCCGCCTTTCGGGGACCCAGGAGGAGACTGGGCTGGGCCAAGGGCGCCAAGCTGTGGCCAGTGGCCTTGGGAACCAGGGCTCGGGCTCACTGCCTTGCCTCTCACCCCCAATAGCATTTTGTAAGTATTTGCAATGCATTTTCGTGCAATTCATTCCTATGAATTTGAGGCGCTTCTCCTCTTATTTTTGGTTTTGCTTACCATTGCAAGAAAAACGGGATGGTAGGGCTACAAAACTCCCAAGTCAAACTTCCAATTGAAAGTTTTTGATAAATGTGCAAACCTCCCCTTAAATTTCCGTTGCGCTGTGGCTTTTTTTCAGAGGGGGGAATTATTTTTACAGAAGGAAAATAAGCGCAAAACCCAACTCCCTTTAGTTTATTCATTTTTTATAGAACTATTTTCAAAATCCAGAGAGAGAGAGAATTCAGATTTTGAATTGATATTTATTTCTGGATTTATGGGTGTGGTTCTCCTCCCCTCCCCACACACCCATTTTTCAAAAATCTAAGTAACCTCTGGTAGAATCCCTACACTTAGCTAAGCAGCCGATCTGTAGCAGTTAATGTCATTTGTCTCAGTTGGTGACTAAGGAATTCCCTAACCAAAATGTTTAGAGGGAAAGGACAAAAGCCCCAAATCAGACCTTTAAAAATTGGAACAGCTCCGCATCTGGTTGGGTTGCAGTGATCTTATTTATCACTAGCATTTATTTAGTGGTAAATCACTGGCCCGAAAATTGTCATTTAACATCACTATCACTACTGTGTTATACCTGTTTGAGAGATTTGTTTCAATTTCTTTTTTTGTAAAAAAAATACATCTTATCCTCTCCCAGTTTTACTGTACAACAACTACTGTGCTTTGACCTGTGCAATATTGTACAAAATGTCCCTAGAGCCCTGCCCCTTCCTCCGTGGGGATAAGGACCACCACGTCACAGCATAACCGTTAATGTAGAGGAGAGATTAAGCAGGAGAGAGGGGGGAGGAAAAAAGTAAGGTGGGGTAGCAATGCTCAGAGGAGGAAGCCAGGCAGAGTGGAGCGCTTTAAGTGAAGGACAATCAACATAGGAGAATCTTAACTTATTTGATAAATGTACAGTTTTCTTGTAAAATTTACCCTCAACTCTACAGGGCCTCTGGCTCTGTTTTCCTTTTGGCTACACCTGTTGTTCTGTCGTTAGGAGTAGTCTGTTTCCTCTTCCCTCCCTGTCCTCTGCTAGAGTTCCACCCCTTTTTAAGAAAAGAGAAGAAAAAAAATCTCCACAAAATATTGTTACACTTAATGTTGTTGTGGAATCGAATTAATTAAAAAGGAAAAAACTAAGCCTTTCATGTTGCCAGAGTGTGTAACTTTGGATGGTGCCCCCACCCCCAAGGAGCAGGTGTCCAGGGAAACTCTCTTTGCCTTGCCTCTGACTGCCTCTGTGCTTTCTAAGTCTGACCTGGACTCAGGCCCCTAGAATCCAGCAGGCAGAGAAGACAGAGGCGGCTTTGTTCAGGACCAAGAATGTTCTTTCCTGGTATCTTCTACTGCTTAAAAGGCCCTCGTCAGAACAAGGAAAATTGAGGGATGGGAAGGGTTTGAAGGTTTATCTAGCTTGCAGAATTGAGCAAAATGACAGCCCGAGCTTAAAGACAGATGGTATTTCTCAGGGAAAGGCTGAAGCTGGCTTGCTTTCCCCAAGCCAGGATTCCTTCAAGAGCTTCTGGGCCGGGCATCCCTAAAAGGTCTCAATAAGATTGTAATGGCCCCAATGGCCACCTGGTTTGTTGGAGGAAAGAAGCACAAAGCTTAGAGTTCAGCTGAGTCTGAAGGTAGATTGTTAAACCTAGCAGTCCTTGGGCTGGAGACAGGGCTACTTCTAGGACTGGACAGAGAGGTTTCAGCTGAGCTGGGAGAATTTCAGCTACCCAGTGCACAAGACATCACAGCTATGCCCGTGACTGAGAAGGCACTATTGCAGGTTACTACATCGTGCCAGCCAGGCTTTCTGTGTCCATCAGTGCCCAAAGCTACCATATAGGTAGCCTGTCTGGACCCACCTGTCCGGCCAATGCTTGGATGCCTGTGCTTTCCTTAGGCCCCTGCACGCTTGGCCCTCAGCACCAGAGGCAAAGGCATTCCAAAACCCTTAGAAAATATGGTCTTCAAGGTGTCCAGGTATTCCTTGCCAACTTGGCATGGCTGCCTACCTTCGAGTTCTGTGTGGGGTGTGTGTGTGTGTGTGTGTGCGTGTGTGTCTGTGTCTGTGGGTGTGTGTCCGTGCTGATCACATTCCTGGCAGTGTCTGTTTGGAACTGGGGAGTCAGCAAGGCAGAGAAGACTCCAGCCAGCATTGCTACAAGCAGGACACAACCACTGGGGAGCGCCTGTCCTCGCTCTCTTTTCTCCTGCTGTGTTGCCAAGCTCCTCCAACTCAATAGACACAATTGATTCGACTGTGGCTGAAACATGGCTAACATTTTCTGTTGATGGAAAACTGGCCCCAAATAAACCAGTGTGCGTATTTGTGGCAAAATTTTAGCTTGGACCCCAGTGAAGATAGATTTGCCTTTATTTTCCTCTGGTTTGGAATAAAAACGAGGGCATGTGTCGTAAATGAAAAATAAACAGAATATCGGGGTCAAAATATGTTGTTCCTTGTGTTACCTGCAAACAGAGTGATGCCTTTTACTGTTGGCAATACTAACTGCGGGACAGGCCAGTAACAGCTCATTAAAAATAATGTTGCAATAGCAAACATGTCCTCAGATTTTACAGCCAGAGCATGATGTTATCAAACTCCAAGAAAATACTTCTTTATTTGTTTGGATTCTAGAAAGCGGTTCTTGACTGACCCAGTCTTTTGAAAGTCAAGACATAACTGGTTTTCCACAAGCACAGTTTGTCTTTTGTCTGATCCCCTTGGCCTCACTTTTCCTCCTGCATGGGAGTTTTGCTGCTCTGGGCTGGTGTTCCTCACCCCGGGGCCACAGTTTAGCCCTGGAGGAAGAGCTTCAACATTATCTTCAGTTCGGTGGGGGTCCTTCTGGTTTTCTCAGTGTTCATAGAGGGGAGTCTATGACAAATGGAATACTGGAGCTTTTGTGAGTGGGGCACATTGGGTCTTTCTGAGACCTTCCTGTCAGAAGAAACCCAGTACAGGACTGCAGAGCTGGTTGCTGTCTTATCCTCTGCCCATCTTCCTTTTACAAAGATTCCCAAGAGCTCCAGGAACCAATCACTAAAGAAGACATTTTGGGGGAAGTAACGAGGCATCCTGAAATTCCTCTGGCTAGTCAGGCCAGTCAGGGTCTCCTGTTCCAGGATGCTGAGTGGACACTCCTCATTTCATCCTTTCATCACCTTCGGTTGGGGAACCTAGCTTTCTGTCTGTCTACACTTCTGAGCCCCAGCTTCACGCCAGTCAATGCTCTGGCCAATGAAAATGATCTCACCTTCCACCGTGGCCTCCAAATAGACGGACAAGTGCAAGCACAGCATACACTCACCTGGCACACCACACAGGATGCCTCTGGTTTATATCCCTCTGCAGATACAAGTACTTCCTAACACACCCACTTGCAAATTTTTTAGCAACACTCCGATAGCTCAGGCAAATGTGCAGTCATGGACTTTGTTTAAAGTGACCCTAGGTGGCTGGTCTTCTCAATGGTTCCTGGCTAAAGTGAGCTAAATACAGATAGTATGGATGGGCAGGGAGCAGGGTGTCTATACTCCCTACTTTTTCCCACCAAAAAAAATTCCCATGGGGCAGGTTGATCCTGTAGTTTTGTCACAAGCCACCTGGTCAAACTACACGATGACCAGGGACCCTCTCACTCCTATGTGCCAATACTATATGGAGTCTCCACAGTTCTCTGAGTGCCTTCAGGCCCTGGGAGAGCTCAGAGCCAGCCTGTGAACTGTTTAGGTTGGCAACACAGATGTATTTCTTTTATTTGGTAGTAAATAGAGTGGATGTGTGTACATCAAACAACAGCAAGACCTATAAACTGCACCCCTGCCTCTGGTGTTCATTTCTAAGGGGGGGACATTCCCTTGGCAGGCCAGAGTCAAAGACCACAGGGGCGGGTGAACCCTGGAGCACCCACCTCCCCTTGCCCGGGAAACTGGAAGTGGAGCCGGGGAGGAGGAGGTGAAAAGGTAGGTGAGCTTTATCTCTTTTCCAAAGCCACCCCAACCGAGGGGTAAAGGGGTCCCCGGGCCTCTAGAGCTGTTCACTCTGGGTGCTTCTACTGCTCTGGGAGATCTAGTACCCAACTGTGGTGTGAACACCCCTGCTTCCATCTCATGAGCTTCCTTTGGGAGTCCTTGTGGGGGCTTCTAGCCTTTACTGGATGGGCTCTTGACCAGTTCGAAGACCCCATTTTAGTCCATTTTAACTTGTCTTGTTCTAGCAGCTCAGTGACCACCCCCTTTAGTGGCCCAAACTCAACTGAGCCATCGTACCAAGGATGCTCAGACCCACAGAAATCCCTGAGGCAGCCAGGTAGAACTAGGGGGACTATGCCCACACAGGCAGTCAACTGTGGCCTTAAAGATGCCATCTGCCTAGCCCCTCCTCCTCGCCTTCTGCTCACTCTTTACCTATCACTGGGCAGTGTTTACATGCCCTCCCTGACTTTAAAGTGTCAGTCACCCATTGCACCAGCATGAGTGCACACCTAGCCTTTCCCTATGTAGAGCAGATGATGTTGACCTTTTGACATACATGTGGGGGAAGGTGGTAGAGCCCCCCCTAAGATAACAGTGCTGTAAGTACTGGGGAATCAGTGCCCAGTGCCTCCTGCTGGGATCTAGGATTGAGATTTGAGCTTCTCTTGTAAAAGTGTCCTGAAGGAGAACTAGCAGGAAGCAGCCATTGAGGTAGAGTCCCAGACTACAACCCTAGTCCCATCTGGGTCTATCAACTTGCATGAGAGCCTCCCTAACCCCCCCCCCCCCCCACCTGGGAGGGTGTAGCTACTTCGTGCCTCCAGGAAGGTGGGTGGTGTTCACCGGTTTACTAGGCTTCTGGATGAGACTGTGCAAAGTGTGGGTGCTGATGTTGCAAAAGAGTCCTTTCTGGTTTGGGTGCCTGGAGAAGCCAGCCGAGGAAAAGGTATAGCAGGAGAAAGCACGGTGGAGGAGAAGAGTGGCTCCCGTCACTAAGTCAGGAGCAGTGAGGTGGAGTCACCTGGTGTCCCTCACCCCAGCGCTTATGTCTTAAAGAAATATAAAGAATCC